>NC_077228.1:217922781-218222781 GCF_027887165.1 Monodelphis domestica | reverse complement strand
GAGCCTCAGTTTCTTAATATATAAAATGAAGGAATGGGAATAAATGATACCTTCCCATTGGAAAATTTTATGAGCTGTGTTCCTAAGTACAATATTGACTCTGGAATACTAATGAAAATTAGGAGCCAGAAATTGACTTGGCAAAAAAAAGAAAAAATCAATATGGATGGAATTTCTTAAATGTTACATAGTATATTAACCTTCATGGTTCCACAAAAGTATGTGTGTATGTATATATCTGTATGTATATATGCATCAAATATATATGTACTGATACATATGTATATTAATATATACATATATACAATTTGTGTATATACATATATTTTATGTACAATATAACCATATATGAAAGCAAAAAGAAAGATAGTCCCTGCTCTCAAAGAGCTTACATTCTAATGTAAAAAAAAGGGAGCTGAAAAATGAAAAGTTGGAGGGATGGAGAAGGTAGCTGCCAAGGGGAATGTTGTCAAGAAAATCCCCAAAGTAAAAAGCAGAATCAGAAAAGAAACAAAGGTTGGTCAGTCTGGTCCCTCTCCAAAATGGAAGCTCTGAGAAGAACTCATCAATATGACAAGAAAGCCAGAATGGCAGAAGAATATTCAAGAGTGATGAGAACACAGGGACAGATGTATGTTCTAGGGTGAGAAGGTGCCAGGCAGAGAAGGAAATTTTGCCTGAGGCAGGCCTAGTGGCAAAGGTTTTGAAAGTCAGAACCAGAGGTAGGAGGGAATCAAGCTTGATGGAACCTGTTACATTTTAGAAGGACAGCATGGCCTAAGAATGAGAGAACATGATTTATCACATTTATCAAAATTATCAACTCCTATCTCACAAATGTATTAATTGTGTGCCTTTAGTCAAGTCACTTAATGTTCCTCGGGCTTATTTTCCTCTAGCTAAAAAATAAGTGTGTTTGCTTCAATGACTTCTAATCTCATTAAACTAAATCTATAACCCTCTGATCTTCCAATATAATTTTTAATAACACAAGAACAACTCCATGCCAAAGTGAGTTTGGGGAGCAATATTTGGACATCTTTATTGAAATAATATGAGAGAGAAGAAAATTCTCTTCTAGTGTCTTTTTTGGTTGTAGGGGTCACAGCTTTTTTTAACTTTAGAGAAATAATTTTATTACTTTGGGTAAATTTTCTGTGAATAGTTTCATGATGCAGTGGATAGAGTCCTGGGCCTGGATTCAGGAAGACTTGTCTTCCTGAGTCAAATCTGATCTCAGATACTTACTAGCTATGTGATCCTGGGCAAGTCCCTTAAATCTGTTTGCCTCAGTTCTCTCATCTGTCAAATGAGTTACAGAAGTAAATGGTGAATCTCTCCAAAATCGTTGCCAAGAAAACCCCAAAATGGAGTTATGAAGAATCAGATATGAATGAAACTACTACTCTAAATGATCACCCTAGAGTAAATAATAGTAATAGGAATAGGTTTTGATAGGAATAGGAAATAGTTTTTGATCAATGACACATGTAAACCCAGTGGAATTGCACATCAGCTATAGGAGGGGGTTGGGAGGAGGAGAGGAAAAGAACATAATTTATGTAATCATGGAAAAATATTCTAAATTAAATAAATAAATAAATAAATATACTTAAATTCTTTTAAAAATTAATGAAAGTACTGAACAATTATTTTTCCTTTGCTCTAAGATATGCCTTAACCTAAAAGGAAAAGTGCTAGATCAGATGACCTCTTGAGAGTCACTAGAGAGAAAACTTTCCAGTTCTAAGATCCATAATTATAAGTAAAGAATAGACAAATTCTTTCTGATCAGAAATTGAAAATATTACTAATTGAAGTCTTAGAGAGTACAAATGTCATCATTTTGAGAATCCTTTATATAAGGGTCTTTGAACAATATAGAGCTCCCTAACCACTCATGATTAGACATCATTCCTCCTGATAAGAGACAGGAGGAATAGATATGGTCAACGTGGGAATTTATCTTGTTTGACTGCACATACATATTTATTATGAGGGTGTTATATTATTTTTCTCCTTTAATTAGGAGAGGGAAAGGTAGATTTTATTTAATTGAAAAAATAAAACAGATTTTTTTAAAAAGAATTTTTGTCTCAACCCAGTTAGATTATAAGACATGGACTTTTGTTTATATATGTATTTGAGGTGACACCCCAGAGAGACAGTCATGACCAGGAGCATTTTGTTTAAAAGACATAGACAACTCCTTGATGATAATTGTTTGGCTGAGACTGTAGGGGGTTAGTCTCTTGCCAGAGGAACTGTGTTACTCTTTAATAAGTTGGGAAACCAATTCATTCTTTTAGATTTTAAAGGGGAGAAAAACAGACTAGTTCAAAAGACCAATTCTTTATTTATTTATTTGTTTGTTTGTTTGTTTTTTTAGGGAAGAGGGGAAGGTAGGGAAGGGAGTGGATGGTAATAAGTAACCAGGACTCATGTGCAGTTTCTTCTCTCTAAGTTACATTGATGATGACTTGCTATAGAAGCACTTGGCAGAAATAGATAGAGACTTTCACAAAGCTTGGAAGGGAAACTATTTATGAGTCTTTATGAGTCTTTTGAGGAGAATAGAATATGAGAAATTGAATTTCTTACATTGTCTTTTAGCCAGCAACTCCATCCAAAAAATTACTGTTTAACCCCTAGGAAGTGCCTAAGTTACATGATTGTACTATGAATCATGAGAAACCTTGTAGGGCCCTGTGTGAAAGAGGGACTCCCCAGAATGTCAGTTATCTGATAGCAACAGCAACTTCTGATCCCTTTTGGGATAAAGAAAGAAATTAGTTAATTTGATATCTAAATATTTGTGTTTTCATTTATGTTTATTGGTTTCACTAATTCATTTGTATCTTCTGTATTTTCTTTTGAGTGAAACAAAAGCTGCCTTATTTGTTGCCTTGATTATATGTATAGGGGTGAAGGGATTTCTTTTATGGAAATCTATAAATAAATGATCCCTTGACTATATGAGAACGTTTTCCTGAAGCAACTCCAGGTGAAAATAGAAAAATCAATGAAATAGAAATTGTCTCTTTGGGTTTAGTCTTCAAGATCATAGAAAAATCCTTGGGGTAAGAGTAGCCTTGGATGAATGAGTCTGAGACAAGGCATGAACAAGGTATGCCTGACTCCAAGATTAGCTCTCTACTGATTAGATCATGACACCTTTTATGCCATACACTACACCAAATATAATAAAGAGATAATTGTGGGATAGTATAGTTTCTTTGTGAATGAATTTCAGTTATGCTATTTGGGGAGAGATTCTCTTTTGTGTTTTTTTTTTCATTCAGCAATAAAAAAAGTCATCTTATCTTCTAAAAATATAAACTAAAGAAATATGTTAGAAATTTCCCAATAGACAGCCACAAAAACACAGACTATTACCAACTAAAAATCAACATTATTCTCTCTGCGTGTGAGAATTTGACACTTCTGGGCATTAGTAGCATTTTTAAAAAATCTTTTTTTCTTAGTTTCATATAAATGAAATTTTTCCATTCAAGAAGTAAAAAAGAAAGTAATCTTTGAAATACTAGCTAATGGAGAAATACAAAAAAACGGCATGATACTTGAATGTGAGACGGAGACAGGCTGTACCAGGCTCTGTCGTTAACAATCTGAAAATTGGTCAGTTTCAAAGCCACAGTATTTATGTTTCATTTTGTGTCCCGAGAGTGCATTAGCAAAACACTGACGAGGTGTGTGCTCGCTTTTTTATACTTAATGTGGTTTGTTCATGGCCTTTGGAGCTGAGTCTACTACACATGCAATGAAAAGTGAAGAACTGAGGCTCTTATCTGGATAAATCAAATTAAAAAAAATCTTTTGACATTATTATGTGGCTTTTTAAAGTGAAAGTGGTTTGACACCTATATTTTCCAGATAATTGAGTTTGGGAATTTCGCTTCCCAAAGAACCTTATTTAAATCATATCCTGAATACATTAGATCTAAAAGATAAAATATCAAACATTCTCTTTTAGTGAATTTCCATTAACTTTCTAATTCCAAAATTTAAGGAAGCAAGAGGTAAGTATCACCAAGTACTTCCAAATATAATGACAAAAACAAAAGACTAATGATTAAAATCCAGACACTGCTTTTGGCCACCATTCCCCTATGACACCTCAACAAGGGAATCTTTACTGGGACTGAATCAAAGTCCAATAATGTTCAACCCACAATTTCATTCCCATATCTCATGTGGTCCTGGAAAGTATGCAAGACTTAACATCTGCTGAACTGTAATTAAGTCTCAGCTCTTTTACTTACAGTTGTGTGACCAAGGGAAAGCCATTCAGACTCTCTCAGTCTCTGTTGTCTTAGCTATTAGAAGGAGTGATAATATTTGTCATTCCTACTTCACAAGACACTAAAGTAATCTTTAGAATGCAAAGTCCTACTTAATATGAATTATATATATGAAACATCAGGGATTTCACATATCAAGGCAAACAGGAATTATCAGAATACAACTAACTAAAAAGTATTCTTTATAGAAATAAAAAGGAACAAATAATTGAAAAGAGACTTTCATTATGGTTGTACTATATAACAAATACTGAAAAAATTGAAATATAACCTATATTAATTTATAGATTTAGAGACACACACATTGAATTATCAAAGGGTTATTTTATAGTACTAGATAAAACAACAAAATTCACCTTGAAAAACAAAAGATCAGAAGTCTCAAGGGTATAAAACAAACAAAAAATATAGAGTGGATAGGCCTGAAACCAGAAAGACTTCCTGAGATCAAATCCAGCCTCAGATGCTTATTAGCTGTGTGTCCCTGGGCAAGTCACTTAACCCTGTTTGCCTCAGAACCACATCTAAAAAATGAACTGGAGAAGGAAATGGCAAACTATTCCAGTATCTTGTCAAGAAAACCTCAATGTAGTCGAAAGAAAGAAAGAAAGAAAGAAAGAAAGAAAGAAAGAAAGAAAGAAAGAAAGAAAGAAAGAAAGAAAGAAAGAAAGAAAGAAAGAAAGAAAGAAAGAAAGAAAGAAAGAAAGAAAGAAAGAAAGAAAGAAAGAAAGAAAGAAAGAAAGAAAGAAAGAAAGAAAGAAAGAAAGAAAGATTCTCTCTCTGAAGGTAGATAACATTTTTCATCAAGTATCTTTTGGAATTGCCCTGAATCTTGATAAAAGTAGTTGAGTCTTTTATAGTTGATCATCTTTACAATATTGCTGTTACTAAGTGCAATGTTCTCCTGGTTCTGTTCACTTCACCTTGTACCTGTTCATATAAGTCTTCTCAAGTTTTCTGAAACCAGAGAAGGGTGAGAAATGAAAAAAAGTCATTGAATTTCTCAATGGTAACCTTAGGGAAAGCAGGTTTAGTTGAACAATGAGAAGATATGCATCTCCATTTCTTGTCACCTGCAAATCTGATAAAAATGCCATCTATTCTTTCACTTAAGACATTTATAAAAAAATATTAAGCAGCATAGGTCCAAGTATAGATCCCTGAAAGATTCCTCCAGAAACCCTCTGTTAAATTGACATTAAAGCATTAACTACTTTGAATCTAGCCACTTAAGGAGTTCTGAATCTATCAAATTAAATAATCTATATCTCTCCATCTTTTCCACAAGAATAATGAGATACTTAATCAAAAGTTTGGCCAGTAACTAGATAAATTATGTCCTCAGAATTCCATTCCGCTATTAATTAAAATAAAAAAATATATAGTTAGGCTGGTCCAACCTGTTCTTGATGAAACCATGGTGACTCTTTGTAAACATTCATTTAATGATCAATTCTAGAATTTTAAACATGAATTGAAGTCAAATTCTTTGTCCTAAAGCTTGCAATTTTCTCTTATTTTTTGAAAATCAGGACATTTTCCATCCTCCAACATTATATTACTTTGGCTGTTTTCCATAATCTTTCAAATATTACTGATAGTGACTCAGCAATCACTTATGCTGGTTGATTTAGTATTCAACTGTGTAGTTTTTTGGATGTTATTTGAATTCTAAAGCTTCCTCAGAGGGGAGAGAGAAGCTTTAAGGTAGGAAGATAGAGAAAGGATAGAAGTTTTAGATACCACAAGGGGGATGACGGAGTCAAATTAGAGATATGAGGTGGCAGGAATGAGTCTTTATTAATTATCAATGAGCCACGGCCAAGCTCTGATCAATGGACCATTCTGAAGGCTTATACCAGTCCAGAGATCCAGATTTAATACCACACAGGTCGGAGAGATGATAGAGAAAGATTGGAGATGGATCCTGGCCAAAGGCTCCAACAAGGACCGGCATCAGTGCAAGCTGGAAAGGAGGAAGAGCAGAAGAGAGAAGAGGCGGAGCAGGCTGGGCCCTATTTAATACATAGGGATGATTATCATTCGTTAATGACAAGGTATAGGTGTGATTTCTCTTAACCAGGTGATCACAAAGAAACCTGTGTTCCCACCTAACCTGGGAGAAGCTGGGGTCAAGGGTCAGAGGCTTTCCCAGCCATGTGCAATACTGAGCATGCTCAAGCCTGAGCATGCTCTCTTCTAAGGCAATCTGTACATACCAACTGTTTCCCTTGCCCATAGCTAGGGGTGGAGTGCTGCAAATTCATTAACAGCAGCTAGGTATTCCTTACTTCTCTTGGGTAATAGTTCCCTGTTAACCAATTTGTTCTGCCATCTCTAGGGCAAAGGTCATTCTCCCTGATGAAGAAAATGGAAGAAAACAAATTGAGCACCTTTGCCTTCTCTCTGTTATTTTTACGATGCTCTTATCCATCTTCAAACAGTGATATAATTTCTTTGATTTTTCTTTTTCTTCAAATAAAGAAAGTTAGGACTAGATTTTACCAAGGTTCTTTTTCAGCCCTAAGGAATATTATCTTATAGTTTTGATACCCAAGGAGGTGTTGGTTATGGAATAAAGACCAGGGGAAAAACAGTTTCTCACCCTTGTCATTTAGTGATATTAATACAAACATGAAATAGTAATATTGAAAATGTAAGATATAAAAGGGCACTTGAGTGACTTCAGGTTATTTCATTTCATAGTTACAGTCTTTTGAGGAAATATCTCTATCAACTATCTCTTTCTCTTAATCAGAGACATCCTAAATAGAAATAAAAAGAAAAGGAACCAGAATCAGAATAATATGTATATTATTCTCTTGACATTTGCTCCTCATAAATCATTTTTATCCTCATACAGAAGCATTTTAACAGATCTTTAAAAATAATTCCTTATTGAAGCACCATATGAGGTGATGCCTAGTGAAATAATTAGAATGGTGATAATATAACCAGTGTTTATAGCAACATAAGTAAAAAAAATAAATCACAAAAAGGATGATTGCCTGAATAATTTACAAACCAGTAATGATCCTGAAGAACAGATGATGAAATACATTTCCTAAAGTAGAGAACTACTAGGACCTTAGATGTAGTCATTGAAAAAAGATGAATAGCGCATATTGAAATAGCACATACAGTACCTAATTTTTAAAAACTCAAAATGTTTCTCCTCTATGGGATTTAGTTTCTTTATAAAATGAAAAAAGAACTTCTTCCAGCTCTAACTTCATAATCCTATCTCTTTCAGCTGATGTCAAATGCTAATGAATATGTCTTCTAAAGGTGTGATACATATCAGGCATTTAAAAGTTTATAATCTATAATAAAACTGATGAGGGTATTGACATAAGAATAAGGCATGATTTACCTAATGAAGAGAGCCCTTATTTGTTTGATGGGGCATCTATGTTGCTAAGCACTGTCTAGCCCCACCTGAAGAAATGTTAACCAGCAGCTCTGCAGCTGAAAAGAAAATGAGAAGAATAGGGGCTGTCTGTGTGTTCATCACCTAGATACCATTGCTAGACCTCAGCAGAGTGTGATTATTGGAAGCAAAATAAAATGGCTAGTGTTACACATTAGGGCTTTGGATATGGTAATGACCAAGCTCCAGTGGCCAAACAACAGCTCCCCAGACTCCCTGTAAACCCAAAGCTGCTACTCCTTCCCACTCATTTGCTGCTCTTTTACTCTTACCCTCCTAATTGGCAGATATCCGATCCCCAATGCCATTTCATATTCAGGGCTCATGAGGCCACTGGAGACTGACTGATATGTGTGGGAAAGTGGTAGCCATGTTGGCTGCACCTGTTGTGGGGGTACCCTTTCCCCCTCCCTTCTTGCCACTGCCATTGTGTGCTACCTTATTCTGTTTCAGTAAAAGCAAAATGAGAATTGAGTAGCCTGCATTCAACATGCCCACATACCAAAACAAAAAAAAAGGCCCTAATACTTCCTTGTACCCTTTTTCCTCTGACAGCCTGTCCAGTGACCCAGTTCAATAGCGAATGTAGCAATTCTATCTTCCTCCACAACAGTGGCATGCCAGTCACCAACTTGTACCAACAGACTTGCTCCCAGTACATAAGGACTTGGATGGTCCATTGAGCATCACCACTGTGCCCCAGCAACACACATAGAAAACACAGAAAAAAACGAAAACAGAACTCCTTTTATTTGGTATCGCCAAACAGATAGTATGCATTACTTTTCTGAAAGTAAATAGATTTCAGATGGAAGGCACAAGGGACTTTTAACTTCCTAACAAAAAGATTGCAGACTAATAAATTTTCACAGAAACCAATGCAGCAAATAGTCTGAAATCTAATAATGCTCCACCATGGTTCAGAGTCAGAAAGGTGAGGCATATATTCAAAGCCAAAAAGAAAAAGAAAAGATAATTAAATAACCCACACTGTCTTGGACTTGCTCCATAAGAATGGAAAAGAATCAAATTATAAAGTTTCATGGCACAATTGTTTGGTCAATGTCTGTTACCATGTGGATATGAATATATTAGAATATAACCACTAAACAGTGGTAACCATATATCATAAGATCTGGAAATGGAAAAGACCCATTAAATCATCAATTACTACTCTTGCCAGCACCATATGCAGTTCCCAGAGTCTCTGCCTCAACGCACCTCTTGGGAGGAACTCCAAAGGCACAGTCATTCTAACCAGCCCATAAGAGATGTCCATCTACAGTGTTTCATTGCTTTTATGAAATAAAATCTGGTCTCTATCATGGGAGTTCACTAATAACCAGTAGTAGATCTTCAAGGGACTTCCAAAGGCCATCTTGCCCATTTCCCTGACTTTAGGCTGACAGGGCTCAACTACAACAACATTGAAGAGAGAACTGTCTAAGCTTTACTTAAATAAAAAAAAATACCAGAGGTGGTTATTTCATAGCCTTTTCCTTGGTAATACATTCTCAGGGCCTAGAAAGTATATCTTTATGTCTAGACTAAATCCTTACTCCTACTATTTAAAAACTGAGTCATAAGAAAATCAGAAAAAGGCTTACCACTACCACACACACACTATTGAATCCTATTAGTGAATATTCACTGAAGGAGAAAATGGATTGTTTCAAGTTGTGCCTATTTGGAAGAAATACTGCAAGCTAAGAGTTTAATATCATCATCTAAGAATAATAGCAATAACAGTCACTGTGGCTCAATGTATGAGATGAAGTAGCGGAGAATTATATTGCTTTAAATAATATATTTCTATTCTTTTGTGTTAAAAATTTGTAATTAAAAAATCTACCTATTGTGTTATAAGCTTTATTTCACTTGATTTTTTTTTTAATTTTCAAATGGGGGAAAGGTAAAATAGGCTTTTGTTAAAAGTCTTTTTTATAAGGTATTTCTGGTCTACCTTAAGAAATATTTTATTAAACATCAGAGAATCATAGACTGGACTGGAAGAGACTTTAGAGATCATATAACTCAATTCCTGTTTTACAGATAAGGAAATTAAGGCCTAGAGAAGTTGTGAGTTGATGAAAGTCACATTGCTATAGTGGGAAAGGTGAAATTTGAACCCATGTCATCTGTCTATATAGCATTCTTTCCACATTGAACTACATTTCCGCTTCAACCAAATGGCAATCAAAATAGAATGGAGCTTCTCTGAGTTTGGGAGGTACTTTGCTCTCCCTCAATGGAAGTGTACAAGGGAAAGATATATGCCTATTTGGCCAGTTGTGTTGATAGAATGTTTCCTAAGAATTGGTTAGATTAAATGGCCAGAGTTACTTGGTTCAAATCCCACCTCTGCCATTTGAATGAGCCTCTTTTAAATCTAACCAGTTTTAAATCTATTTTTTTCTTTTAACATATGGTAAAACAGAGGCACAAAGAGGTCAAGTAATTTGTATGAGGTCACATATGAAGTACATAATAAGGTTGGTATTTGAAGTTGAGATTCTTTGATTTTAAATCTGAAATTTTTCTCACTATAACATGCTGCTCCCTAGACTTTCTTATATTTTCCCTAAATTTGTGAATTCATTAATAGTGAAGTAGGTACTATCTGACCAAAAAGCCCTTTATCAAGTTGGTGCAAGGTAAGAAGCTTTTGAGCAATGCTGACAGTGACTGGTAAGAGCCACCAAGATACCATTAAAAAAAAAATCTTGGGCTTACTGACAACTCTAAGACAGATGGGCAAGGACTGGACAAATGGGATTAAATGATTTGTACAGCTTGGAAGTTTGTGAGGTCAGATTTGAACCTAGGGCCTCTTGTCATGGTCCTCTATATACTCATTGTGCCACCTAGGAGCTCTGAGAAGGTATTATGAACAAAAGAATAGGAATTGTGTAGTTCTTATCAATTGAATTTCTTTAAATTTGTTTCATATTGAAAAGTGAATCAATAGCATGAATT
The DNA here is from genome assembly GCF_027887165.1 of Monodelphis domestica. Lineage (NCBI taxonomy): Eukaryota > Metazoa > Chordata > Mammalia > Didelphimorphia > Didelphidae > Monodelphis > Monodelphis domestica. Next base: position 218,212,053 of record NC_077228.1, on the reverse strand, counting down.
GTAATATATGCCTTTTCCTTCCCTCTGATCCTGCCCCAGTTGACCTTGGAAGAGTGGGGTCAAAAAACCATCATTTCCTTTGAAGTCAGCAAAGAGTTTAATAAGCTCAACCTGTTTCCTTTCTTCCTGACACACCACTTCTTCCTGGCAAAGACTGGCAATGTGGCATCTCTCTATATCTGACAGAGAGGATTGACATAGTTACAAAAATTCTCAATGCTAGAGATCCTTTAACACTAATAAAGGAAGAGGAAAACAAATAAGCAAATTAAATGGATGGATGGATGAATGAACGAATAGAATGAACTGAGAGATAGATGATAGATACTACATAACATTTCTATAAATATTAAGAGATTTATAATATAAAAATGAATTTTTGTTTTCATTTTTGTATTCCCAGGACCTGACATAGGGCTTTGAGCAGGAAATGCTCTTCAAATCAAATCTTATAAAGGATTGCTTCCATATATGTGATCTTATTCTAAAAATACCAATATAGGTGAGAGAGGAATCATTGCCCTCTATTTTACAGGTAGGGAAAATGAGGCTTAGGTAGTTTAATGACTTGTCTAAACTACAAAGAGATAGAGTTCCTATAGAAGTGAAGGTCTTCCTATTGAACTCCTGACAGTATTTTTGTTTTGTTTTGTTTCGGTTCCTTTTGCTTTGTTTTCCCTAAGAAACTACTTTTATTTTACAGGAAAGGGTATGTCTGAGCTTGAATTCTGTGACTCCAAGGAAAATGTTGCAAGGATCTTTTGGCTTCATTTCTCTGTCCTCACAAATACTGGTCTCATGCATCTTGTCATGAACCCCCTAAACTGTACAGGAACTATTTCTTAAAATTCTGTCCATAACAAGGATTCCTTACTATATGACATACAGCAGCAAAAACAAGATTGTCCCTCAAGTCTTAGTGCCCTTTTAATAGAGTAAAGGTAAACTATTCTCAAATGATTGTCAAATGAGATAATTTTTCAAAAAAAAAACAAAAAAACGTATCAATGCCTGGCACCTAATAGGCAACATATAAATGCTTATTCCCTTCGCCCTCCACTAACCCCCTTTAAAGGTTAAAGTTGCACTAAGATTTTTGGCCATCAGCTATATAAAGATTCCTTTTCTAATATATTTGCCAGTCCTAGAGTTGAGAATCCTAAACAGACTAATAAACAAAGCACAAGAAAGAAGATGAAATAGTTCAAAATTGGAGCCAGGATTAAAATGATCCACTTTTGTGCTGATGCTGGTTGGGAAAGAAGGCAAAATCCGACTCTTCCCACTGAATCCGCCTGTCTCTTTTTTAAAGGCTCGGACAGACACCAAAGGCACCACTCTAATCCTTGATCCCCATCTAATCATCACTCTGTAATTTTAACATGTGGTCTCTGAGATGGTAGAGCCAGCCAAGGGAAGAGCCAATTGTCCTTTGTCAGAAGGCTTTTCATTTGTAATAGTAATAGTGTTGATAGTAGTTAAATGTGCCTAAGGCACAGCTGGGGAAAGCTCCCAGCCATCTGTCCTAGGCTAAAGCAAGTTTCCGAAGAAGAAATAAGAATTTAAAAGAATTGCATGCCTGTAGTTTTCAATAAAAGTTAGTTCCTTAATCTAATCCCTAGACTTTAACACTAGTGAAATTATTAATCATATTTTATCACCATTAAACAAGGTACCTTTACTATGCTGAATTTGCATTTTTTTCAAAACATCAAACTAAATATTGAACTTTCAAAATTCTGAAACATTTTTCCTAATAATTATTCCAATTTTATTGCCATTATGCATATTTCATTATTTTGAAGGACACTTGGACTTTATGAGTGAAGGCATGGCATTTTTATTTATGTAAATATAGTTTTATTATAGTTTCTATTTTATAATTTATATATTATATATTATTAAATATATTATAATTTTAAATGGAGCAAGTTTTAGCTCACTCTAAGAAAATAATTTATTTCTGTATCTGAAATAATGATGATGATGATGATGATGATAAGCATTTGTATAGATATTCAAAGTTTACCCAAACTATTCTATCTCTAGGAGAAAAGGAAACTATTTCAGAAAACTCAATTGTACTTTTCCCAGTAAAAAGAAATAGACATTGATCACATTGAAAACAGAAAAGCTGTATTTTCAATACTTTTCTTCAGATTTCCAACTCAAATAATGATTGATATGTATACTCAGTTCAGCTCTTTAAAACACCAGTCATTGCCTGAGGTCCTTCCCATATTCAAAGTGCAAGCACACCCAAGGCTAATTAGACATTACATTAATGTCAATTGATTGATTTAAAGCTGTCCCAACCCTGGGGCTTCCATCCCACTGTCCCAGGCACAGTGAGGGGTATGACAATCTCCTCAAAGAGGATTCCTCCATAGTTTAGTAAAAAAAAAAAATAGAAATCTCTATTCCTAGAGATTTCAGCCTACATAGCTAAAACATTATGATATATGAAAAATCGTCCAAAAAATAGAGGGGAAGAAAAGATAATAGGCACAGGACAATAAAGTCCTTGAGTTCAATTTGCTGACTTTCGAGGTACTATCTGGGATGTTCAGAACAAGATTTTTTACTGTTTAATCTCGAGTTCTAAGTGCATTTGGCTATGAATTTAGATAGCATTTTTCAAAGTACTCTCCCTTCGTTTTTTTTTTTCTTTATAAATTTATGAGCCGGGAACATTCAAAGTTGTCTTAATGGATTAAGCAGAGACAAGACTGAAACAAGAAAATTAAAAATGAAATAGTTACAGCTGTTGGAATTGGCATGCTGCAAAGAGAAGTAAAAAGATTTTCTCTTCTCATGAGGCAAAGGATATTTTAGGAATCACAAACCCCGTATAGAAAATATTGCTCAAAGCTTCTTTGGTGCTAACCTTTGAGTCATTTGAGAGAGCTAAGTGACTGTTAAATAGAATTGAGAGGCTCAACCCATTCAGATCCAGCTGCAACTTAGTCAAAAAACTGTCTTATTTTCAGAACAGACTATCATGACTTGGGATATGGAAGGTTGAGGGTAGGAAGGTGTGTGCAGGCAGGGTCACGTTTAGTCATTTTTTTAGAAGATTAAAAGGCTTTTCCATTTGACATTGACCAACTACACAAATGGCATCAGGATTCATCCAATCGAAACAAAACTTTGGAATCCCTTTATGTAGGTCAATGTTTGACTCTGGGAATCAGAGGTTATGTGCTAAGAACCTTATAAGGATCATGGTATTAGAAAGGCAATGAGGATTAATGGACAAAGAGTCATCCTCAGAGTCTAGGTGACCTGAGTTCAAATATTTCTTCTGTATGACAAATGAACAAGTTAGTTAAGTCCTCAGTGTTCCAAGAAACAATTATTACAGATAAATTCCTATTGACTTATAAAACAAACATGAGATTATATATAGATATATACATTCACCATGATAATGGTATTATATGTGTTTCAAAAGAAGAGTTGTTTCAATTGGAACAATGGAAAAATCATTGCTTTCTGAAATCAGAAGACCTGGAATTCTGTTTGTCATTTACTGCCTATATGACCTTAGGTAAGTCATTAATGTAACTGGTCTTTAATTTTACTTATTTATAAAGAGAGAATGTTAGACTAGACTAGATTGTAAGTCTTTTATACATCTAAATATCTGTCCTAAATAATTTTTATTTTAATGAAATGCTGATGAGGATATAATGCCTTTTTTTGAGAATGGGAAGGTTAGAAATGTGAGTGGTTAGATATTTGTGTGTTTGTGGGAGGTAGCATTCTGGACTTATGATTTCATCTGTTTAAGGAATACTCGGTGTGGATAATCCTCCACATAGACAATACAAATTGTCTATAACTTAGTTTCCTGGGAGCAGTGAGAGATTGACTGATTTACTCAATGCCATATAGCCAGCATACATCTGAGAGAGTCCTTGAACCCAGGCATGAGTCTTCCTGAATCCTAATCCAGTCTTTAGCCACCAGGCCAACTCCCTGTGTTACTATAAAAGTTTAACGATTGGTTTTGAAGGAAACATCAAATAAGTTAAATTCATTATGCTAATACTCAACCTCCATTGTTGTTCATGTGTGTCCAGCTCTTCTGGACCCCATTTGGAGTTCTCTTGGCAAAGTAATTTGCTATTTTCTTTTCCAATTCATTTCATAGTTTTATAAATAGAATTATCCTCCTTTGTTTATTTTAGCTTAATCAATGAAGAACTTGGAGTACCCCTCCTTTCACATTTAGTTAGTCAAACACTTGAAGAACCTTTTCTTGAAAAGGAAGTTCCCACCCTCAAAGGCCAGAAGTGGATCCCATAAGCAATGGCCCCCCTGGGCAGTGCCAGGCAAATTAAGAAACTATGATTGGTTCCTGAGATATGATAGACCAGCCCACAGTGAAAGGAAATAGAAACCAGAGAGACAGGAAGTAACATGAGGGAAAGGGTTATAAAAGGAGAGACTGGAGAGCTAAAAAGGCACTTCTGCATTGGAGGGATTCTGCTATGTTGGGGTCTCTGCTTTGGATTTCATTCTATGTTGGAGATTCTGCATTGATGGCTCTTGCTGAAGGAGGGATTCTGGGTTGGTGACTTTGGGCTGAAGAGACTCTCGTGAATTTCCACCTGGAGATTGGAACCTGGAGGTTAAGACTCTTCCACTCTTCTGGTTGGAGATTGGGACCTGAGAGAGACTTTGTCATTGTTGATCAAGATTCATTTGGATCAGCAATTAAAGAGTATTAAACTAGGCAATATTTCCAATGTCCTTCCTACATTTCCCTTACTTTACTATCACTACTGTGCTATAGTAAAGCTACTAACAACCTCGTGACTTAAGAGTTAATTTTTATAAATGGCAACAACAAAAATTTATTTTAATTCTTATATTTTAACCAAATCAATTTTAACTCTTACATAGATAAGGAAATTCAGACAAATGAGTTAAATAGCTTGCCCAGGGTCACATAGCTTTGAACACTGGAAGATGAGTCTTCCTAACTCCAGATCCAGTACTTTATCCATTGTACCACCTCACTGTCCACCTAAGCTACATAATAACACTTTGTGTTTGGAAGCTATTTTATCATTTTAAAATCATACCCAGTAACCATTATGTTATTTGATCTGCACAACAATAATGAAATGTAAGTAGAAAAAAAATTCACGAGACTTCTGGTTAAGATGGCGGTTTAGAGAAAGCTAAAGTTCAGATCTCTGGAAAACCCTTCCCGACCGATCTCAAACTATAAGCTCCTAAGGTGCCCAAATTCAAAACGATCAACAGCACAGACCCTGGGAACCCTCCTCCTGGACCTGGACCCGGATCAAAAGGTACGGCTCCCCTCAAAAGCCAGAACCCGAGATCACTTGGACCTAAGGGGTAGGAGCGCAGAGTCCAAGGCTCCAGGAAGCCACAGCCCGGCCCGGCTCAGAGAGCAGGGTCCTCGGAACAACAACCCTCAGGGCCTTCTATCCGAGTCCCAGTGAAAGTCACTGCCTGGAGCAAGACAGCCTCACGGGCTGGATCCTGCTATCCAAGTCTCAGTGAAAGTTCCTGCCCTCGGAGCTTGGGGAAGCTGCAGCCCATCCCCCCCGCAGGCCGACGAAACAGCCTCACGGCCAGCGATTCTGAAGGCAACTTCCGGAAAGCAACATGGTCCGACCCTTCCATTCCAGTTCCAGTGAGGCATATTCAGTTTAACCCAGGGAAAGCTCATAGAACCGACAATCTGCCCAGGACTAAAGCCTCTGATCACCAGACAGAGATAAGAAAAGCTAATCCTCCACATTCAGAGATGGCAAACTTCACAGAAGCACAGAAGCCCCAAAATACCAAGAAAAATAAGAAGAAAGGGGCGACTTTGGACACATTCTATGGAGCCAAAATACAAAATACAGAGCAGATAGAAGAAGATATACAAGAAAATGCTCCAAAATCTTCCAAAGGAAATGGAAACTCTCCACAAACCCATGAAGAATTTGAATCAGAAATGACCAAAAAGATGGAAGCCTTCTGGGAAGAAAAGTGGGAAATAATGCAAAAGAAATTCACGCATCTACAAAACCAGTTTGACCAAACTGTAAAAGAAAACCAGGCTTTAAAGCAAGAACTAATAAAGCAAAGCCAAAACACCAAGAAATTAGAAGAGAACATAAAATATCTCACCGACAAGGTGATAGATCTGGAAAATAGAGGGAGAAGGGATAATTTAAGAATAATTGGACACCCAGAAAAGCCAGAAATAAACACCAAACTGGACATGGTGATACAAGATATAATCAAAGAAAATTGCCCAGAGATTCTAGAACAAGGGGGCAATACAGCCACTGACAGAGCTCACAGAACACCTTCTACACTAAACCCCCAAAAGACAACTCCCAGGAATGTAATTGCCAAATTCCAAAGCTATCAAACAAAAGAAAAAATCCTAAAGGAAGCCAGAAAAAGACAATATAGATATAAAGGAATGCCAATCAGGGTCACACAAGACCTTGCAAGTTCTACTCTGAATGATCATAAGGCATGGAACATGATCTTCAGAAAGGCAAGAGAGCTGGGTCTCCAACCAAGAATCAGCTACCCAGCAAAACTGACTATATACTTCCAAGGGAAAGTATGGGCATTCAACAAAATAGAAAACTTCCAACTTTTTGCAAAGAAAAGACCAGAGCTCTGTGGAAAGTTTGATACCGAAAATCAAAGAGCAAGGAATACCTGAAAAGGTAAATATTAAGGAAAGGGGAAAAATGTTATCTTCTTCTTTTACTCAAACTCTCTTCTATAAGGACTACATTTATATCAATCTATGTATACTAATATGTGGGGAAAATGTAATGTATAAATAGGGGGTAAAGAAAGACCAAATAGAATAATCGTTCTCACACAAAGATTCACATGGGAAGGGGAGGGGAAGAAAACTCCTATAAGAAGGAGAGGAAGAGAGGGGGGGGGGTTTACTTAAACCTCAATCTCAGGGAAATCAACTCTGAGAGGGAAAAACATCCAGATCCATTGGGATCTTGAATTCTATCTTACCCAACAAGGGTAAAGAGAAGGGAAAACCAAGGGGGGGAGGGGGAGAGGGAGAACAAAAAGGGAGGGAAAGAGAGGGGGAGGGGGAGGGAAGAAAAAGGGAGGGACTAAAAAGGGAAACATCAAGGGAGGGGACAAGGGGGACTGATTCAAAGTAAATCACTGGACTAAAAGGTAGAGCCGAAGAAGAAAAGGTTAGAATTAGGGAAGGCAATCAAAATGCCAGGGAGTCCACAAATGACAATCATAACTTTGAACGTGAATGGGATGAACTCACCCATAAAACGTAGATGAATAGCAGAATGGATTAGAATCCAAAACCCTACCATATGTTGTCTTCAAGAAACACACATGAGGCGGGTTGACACCCACAAGGTCAGAATTAAAGGATGGAATAAGACCTTCTGGGCCTCAACTGATAGAAAGAAGGCAGGAGTGGTAATCATGATATCTGATAAAGCCAATGCAAAAATAGACCTGATCAAAAGGGATAGGGAAGGTAATTATATTTTGTTAAAAGGGACTCTAGACAATGAGGAAATATCATTAATCAACATGTATGCACCAAATAATATAGCACCCAAATTTCTAATGGAGAAACTAGGCGAATTGAAGGAAGAAATAGACAATAAAACCATACTAGTGGGAGACTTAAACCAACCATTATCAAATTTAGATAAATCAAATCAAAAAATAAATAAGAAAGAGGTAAAAGAAGTGAATGAAATCTTAGAAAAATTAGAATTAATAGACATATGGAGAAAAATAAATAGGGATAAAGAGGAATACACCTTCTTCTCAGCACCACATGGCACATTCACAAAAATTGACCATACATTAGGTCACAGAAACATAGCACACAAATGCAAAAAAGCAGAAATAATGAATGCAGCCTTCTCAGATCACAAGGCAATAAAAATAATGATTAGTAATGGTACATGGAAAACCAAATCTAAAACCAATTGGAAATTAAACAATATGATACTCCAAAACCGTTTAGTTAAAGAAGAAATCATAGAAACAATTAATAATTTCATCGAGGAAAATGACAATGGCGAAACATCCTTTCAAACCTTTTGGGATGCAGCCAAAGCGGTAATCAGAGGTAAATTCATATCCCTGAATGCTTATATTAACAAACAAGGGAGAGCAGAGATCAATCAATTGGAAATGCAAATGAAAAAACTCGAAAGCGATCAAATTAAAACCCCCCAGCAGAAAACCAAACTAGAAATCCTAAAAATTAAGGGAGAAATTAATAAAATCAAAAGTGATAGAACTATTGATTTAATAAATAAGACAAGAAGCTGGTACTTTGAAAAAACAAACAAAATAGACAAAGTACTGGTCAATCTAATTAAAAAAAGGAAGGAAGAAAAGCAAATTCACAGCATTAAAGATGAAAAGAGGGACAGCACCTCCGATGAAGATGAAATTAAGGCAATCATTAGAAATTACTTTGCCCAATTATATGGCAATAAATACACCAATTTAGGAGAAATGGATGAATATATACAAAAATACAAATTGCCTAGACTAACAGAAGAGGAAATAGAATCCTTAAATAATCCCATATCAGAAATTGAAATCCAACAAGCCATCAACGAACTTCCTAAGAAAAAATCCCCAGGGCCTGATGGATTCACCTGTGAATTCTATCAAACATTCAGAGAACAGTTAATCCCAATACTATACAAACTATTTGACATAATAAGCAAAGAGGGAGTTCTACCAAACTCCTTTTACGACACAAACATGGTACTGATTCCAAAACCAGGCAGGTCAAAAACAGAGAAAGAAAACTATAGGCCAATCTCCCTAATGAATATAGATGCAAAAATCTTAAATAGGATACTAGCAAAAAGACTCCAGCAAGTGATCAGAAGGATCATTCACCATGATCAAGTAGGATTCATACCAGGGATGCAGGGCTGGTTCAACATTAGGAAAACCATCCACATAATTGACCACATCAACAAGCAAACTAGCAAGAACCACATGATTATCTCAATAGATGCAGAAAAAGCCTTTGATAAAATACAACACCCATTCCTACTAAAAACACTAGAAAGCATAGGAATAGAAGGGTCATTCCTAAAAATAATAAACAGTATATATCTAAAACCAACAGCTAATATCATTTGCAATGGGGATAAACTAGATGCATTCCCAATAAGATCAGGAGTGAAACAAGGATGCCCATTATCACCTCTACTATTTGGCATTGTACTAGAAACACTAGCAGTAGCAATTAGAGAAGATAAAGGAATTGAAGGCATCAAAATAGGCAAGGAGGAGACCAAGTTATCACTCTTTGCGGATGACATGATGGTCTACTTAAAGAATCCTAGAGATTCAACCAAAAAGCTAATTGAAATAATCAACAACTTTAGCAAAGTTGCAGGATACAAAATAAACCCACATAAATCATCAGCTTTTCTATATATCTCCAACACAGCTCAGCAGCAAGAACTAGAAAGAGAAATCCCATTCAAAATCACCTTAGACAAAATAAAATACCTAGGAATCTACCTCCCAAGACAAAACAGGAACTATATGAACACAACTACAAAACACTCGCCACACAACTAAAACTAGACTTGAACAAATGGAAAAACATTAACTGCTCATGGATAGGACGAGCCAATATAATAAAAATGACCATCCTACCCAAACTTATTTATCTATTTAGTGCCATACCCATTGAACTACCAAAATACTTCTTCACTGATTTAGAAAAAACCATAACAAAGTTCATTTGGAAGAACAAAAGATCAAGGATATCCAGGGAAATAATGAAAAAAAACACATATGATGGGGGCCTTGCAGTCCCTGACCTAAAACTATATTACAAAGCAGCAGTCATCAAAACAATTTGGTACTGGCTAAGAAACAGAAAGGAAGATCAATGGAATAGACTGGGGGAAAGCGACCTCAGCAAGACAGTATATGATAAACCCAAAGATCCCAGCTTTTGGGACAAAAATCCACTATTCGATAAAAACTGCTGGGAAAATTGGAAGACAGTGTGGGAGAGACTAGGAATAGATCAACACCTCACACCCTACACCAAGATAAATTCAAAATGGGTGAGTGACTTAAACATAAAGAAGGAAACCATAAGTAAATTGGGTAAACACAGAATAGTATACATGTCAGACCTTTGGGAGGGGAAAGGCTTTAAAACCAAGCAAGATATAGAAAGAATCACAAAATGTAACATAAATAATTTTGACTACATCAAACTAAAAAGCTTTTGTACAAACAAAACCAATGTAACTAAAATCAGAAGGGAAACAACAAATTGGGAAAAAATCTTCATAGAAACCTCTGACAAAGGTTTAATTACTCATATTTATAATGAGCTAAATCAATTGTACAAAAAATCAAGCCATTCTCCAATTGATAAATGGGCAAGGGAAATGGATAGGCAGTTCTCAGATAAAGAAATCAAAACTATTAACAAGCACATGAAGAAGTGTTCTAAATCTCTTATAATCAGAGAGATGCAAATCAAAACAACTCTGAGGTATCACCTCACACCTAGCAGATTGGCTAACATAACAGCAAAAGAAAATAATGAATGCTGGAGGGGATGTGGCAAAGTAGGGACATTAATTCATTGCTGGTGGAGTTGTGAACTGATCCAACCATTCTGGAGGGCAATTTGGAACTATGCCCAAAGGGCGACAAAAGAATATCTACCCCTTGACTCAGCCATAGCACTGCTGGGTCTGTACCCCAAAGAGATAATGAACACAAAGACTTGTACAAAAATATTCATAGCTGCGCTCTTTGTGGTGGCCCCAAACTGGAAAACGAGGGGATGCCCATCAATTGGGGAATGGCTGAACAAACTGTGGTATATGTTGGTGATGGAATACTATTGTGCTAAAAGGAATAATAAAGTGGAGGAGTTCCATGGAGACTGGAACAACCTCCAGGAAGTGATGCAGAGCGAGAGGAGCAGAACCAGGAGAACATTGTACACAGAGACTGATACACTGTGGTATAATCGAACGTAATGGACTTCTCCATTAGTGGCGGTGTAATGTCCCTGAACAACTTGCAGGGATCCAGGAGAAAAAAATACCATTCATAAGCAAAGGATAAACTATGGGAGTGGAAACACCGAGAGCAACTGCCTGAATACAGAGGTTGAGGGGACATGACAGAGGATAGACTCTAAATGAACACTCTAATGCAAATACTATCAACAAAGCAATGGGTTCAAATCAAGAAAACATCTAATGCCCAGTGGACTTACGCGTCGGCTATGGGGGGTGGGGGGGGAGGAAAAGAAAATGATTTATGTCTTTAACGAATAATGCTTGGAAATGATCAAATAAAATATATTTTAAAAAAATTCACTATCCTAATTTTAGTATTTGGAAAATAAAAACCTACATCTAAATGATATCCCAAACAACATCAATGAAGGAGTCAAAACCAGAACCCAGATCTGCAAACTTTGAGTCAAATGCTACTTCCAGTCTGGTACACAGATTTATATTTAACTTTGCTTCCTAATGGAACTTGCTGTCGCATTCTTCATTCACCAGAATTTCTCTACCTGATAATATTCAAAGATCAAAGAAAACTATAATATTTATCCAAGTAACTGATCATCAACTATCCAGTAGAGACTCTAGACTACATAAAAGATAAGTTGAGAGATGATCTAGAGCCCAAGAGGAACTTCTGGATTTCAATTAAAATTGATGGGTGCTGGCTCGACTTTTCTTCTGCAAAAACATAATTTTCATGAGAATACTTCCAGATTATCCTCTATCAAGGAAGTACAGACACGTGGAAATAGACTTGAAAAACCTTATCACTGCACATCTAGAAATAGTGCTTGGAACAGGAAAGTTTTCCAGAGTCCTTTCAAAATTCATAAGGCTGGAGATTATACTTTGTCTCTTTTATCATTTCTTCCTCTCACTGAATTTCAAGAAAGGGCAACTAGATGGCATAATGCATAAAGCACTGGACTTGGAATAAGAAAGACTCACCTACATGAGTTCAAATCCAGATTTAGAAACGTACTAGCCATGTGACCTTGGGAAAATCACTTAACCCTGTTTGCCTCCATTCCTCAACTGTAAAGTGAGCTAGAAAAGGAAATGGCAAACCACTTCAGTATCTTTTTCAATAAAACTCCAAAATGAAGTCATGAAGTCAGACATGACTGAAACAACTGAACAACAACAAATTTCAAGAAAAGATCAAATGTTGATGCTACTTGCAGAGCTACTTAATATGGAAAGCATGATTGTTAGTGCCAAATATGGAAAAATCCTGGAGGATTCCATTGTCATGTTTTTACTTTAACTCAGTTTCTTCCTCAAAGGAATGGGAGTTGAGTGACAAGAGGGGATGGAAGGGCTAAGGAAAGAGGTATGGAAGGAGCTTTCCTAACTGTGGAATCTGAGTAATTAAACATTTTAAGCTATAAACCTTTCAATAGCTTGAAATAAATCCTTTAGTTTTATATGAGACCTAAGTTTCTATATTTGTAGTAGATTTATTCAACTTTCCAAGAATCAGACCAAAAGATATAAATATGAAAGATGTGACGATGCTAGGATATTATCAAGTGTCTCATAACCTAGCTATTTTCCAAAATATCTAACTAGAACTCTCCATCTTCCCCTTTAAGTTCCAATGAAGTGATAAAGTAAGTTGATTTTCTCTCTCAAATATATATACCCAACTATTAGCTCTAGGAAGAAGTGACAGTAAGTTATCTGTTTTTTTACTATTTGAGCTAAAACTGAGACTACAATAAACCAACCCCTGGTCTCACCAGCCAATTAGCAATTATATATTGATATTTTATGCCAGGCATATTGTTAAGTCCTTGGGGTACAAAGAGAGACAAAAATAGTCCATGTCCCCAAGAAACTAACATTCTAATGAAGGAAACAGGTATGAAAATAATTTGACACCTCTGAGAAATCTACAGAGTAGATGGAAGGTAATCTCGTATCATAACATGTTGTTCTGTTTCACTACCACTCTTGTCGTATACTATATTACCCCCCCCCTTAGATTGTTTCAGAGTTCTGTTTAAAAACTTTTATGAGGTTTTTCCTGATCCTATAGATAACTAAGGCACCTAGGTGTTACAGTGCTTAGAGTGGCAGGTTCCTCTTCTTGAGTTCAAATCTGGCCTCAGAAGCTTATGAGCTATATGACCCTGAGCAAGTATCTAACCCTATTTGCCTCAGTTTCCTCATCTGTTAAAGTGAACTGGAGAAGAAAATGTAAACCTCTAACCTATCTTTGCCTAGAAAACTCCAAATGAGGTCATAAAGAGTCAGACATGATGGGAACAACTGAAGAACATAGCAGGAGTTTTTTTTTTTTTTTAACCTGTAGTGTGTGTGTGTGTTTGTGTGTGTGTGTTTGTATGTTTGTCATGGATTCCTTTGCCACTTTAGTGAAGCCTTTGAGCCACATTTGGGGGTTAAAGAAAATAAATGAATAAGATATAGAGAATTACAAAGGAAATTAATGATATATGAGTTTTAACAAAATAGACTCGACTAGGAAAAAGATAGCTATTATTTCACTCCATCCTTCTATCCTATATTGTGCAGGAGCTGTTCACCATTTTGTCTTCTTATGCCACAGAGCCCAGCACATAGAAAGCACTAAATATATTCCTTATGATTGATGTTATTAATTAAGTAATAGAAATAATCATGATTATTGTCAACAACCTACCCAACAAAGTGCAAAAGTATATTCACTAAAGACAAGAAATAGGGCTGAAAATGAAGAAAACTTGTTGGCTCTTAATACAAAAAAAGGGTCCAGATCCTCCCAATTCTCTATGAACAAAGAACCACAGAAGAATAATTTCCTGAGATTAGGAACTTGACAAGTGACTCTCTCTATTTGATGCCTTCCATTTCATGGGCCAGAAAACTAGGTTAAATAATGAACACCCCATCTTACATCTGAATAGAAAACATTGTGAGCATCCTTTTTTTGGTAACAAATGTAGACAACTGTTTTTGCCAAAGAAATAGCTTTTTGGTATACTAAAACAAGCCACTGTCAACTTGATTTTCCCTAGCTTCTTAATATCAAGGGAAACTCTGGAAATAAAATAAATGGATGGGTAAATAGCTCAGACTTCAGTGTGGGAAAATGGTACATGGGGGGGGGGGAAGAGTGAGTTTTAGACTAAGGTAAGAAAACAAGACAAAACAACAAGCATTTATTAAGACCTTATTATGTGTCAGACACTATAATAAATATTAGGAATACAAATACAACCAAAAAGAAAGAAAATTCCTATCTTTAAGGAGCTCATATTCCTTTTTTTTTTTAAACCATTATCTTCCATCTTAGAACCAATATTCGTTACAGGGCACAAGAACAGTAAGGGCTAGGCAATGGGGGTTAAGTGACTTGCCCAGGGTCATATAGCTACAAGGTGTCTGTGGTCAAATTTGAACCCAGAACCTCCTGTCTCTGGGCCTGACTCTCAATCCACTGAGCCACCTAGCTGCTCCCAAGAAGCTTATATTCTAATGAGGGAAGACAAAGCACAAGAGAAAGTTGCAAGCTTGAGGGTCAGGACAGGAAGGGCTGAGCAAAGGATTGTATCTGCACATGTCATTTTATTGAAATCCAGGAAGTAAAAAGAAGAACTGATGGACAGCCAGTTTGGACCCCTCCACAAATTGGAAACTTGGGGTGGAATTCACACAGTGGGAGAAAGGAATTGGCTTAGAAAAGGAAATTTCCAGAATAGAAAGACCTCAGTCACTAATAGACATACCAACCAAGACATGATTTTGAAATCTGGATGAGGAAACTGAAGAGTAGCTTAAAGGAAAACTATATTTTTTATACATGTAAATAAGTAATCCTTGTCAGAAACAAAAAAAGTTAAAAATTCAGAAGTTAAGTAATATGCCAGTTACTCTGACCCATATAATTATAGTACTGAAAGAGAATTTAAAGATCATTATGCAGATGAGAAAAATAAGATCCAGGATACTAAAAATTTCCTCCAAAATTAAAAAGCATTTAGTAGCAGAGTTGGAACTAGAATTATGATAGATTGACTGTCAATCTATATTCTTTGTATTATATCAATTTAATTTTAAATTTGTTATTGTTTTTTTATCATTTCAGTTTTGGTCAATTTTCTCTGTCACCATTTGGAATTTTCTTTGCAAGGATATTGGAGTGGTTTGTCATTTCCTTCTCCAGCTCACTTTACAGATGAGGAAACTGAGGGGAAAGGGATAAGTGACTTACCCAGGGTCACACAACTAGGAAAGTCAGAGGCCAAATTTGATTCAAGTTCTTCCTGACTCCAGGACCAGAATTCTATTCACTGTGCCACCTAGCTTCCCTTAATTTTAAATGCTTCAAGGGATTTCTGTCTCAGAGACAGTTTGGCACCACAGGGCACAGAGCACCAAGCCCAAGGTCAGGAAGAAGTGAGATCAAATCTGACTGTAGTCACTAAGTATGTGACTCTGGGTGAGTCACTTACTCTCTGACTTCCTCAGTTTCCTCAATTCTAAAATAAGAGTAATAATACCCATCACCAGGGTTGTTGTAAGGATAAAATGAGATAGTATTTGTAAAATGCTTAGCCCAATGCATAGCACATACTAGATAGTGAATAAATGTTTGTTTTCTTCACCTTCTCCTTCCTTTTCTGTATTGTGTGATAACAGCTTTACAAATAGCACCAAAACAATTTAAACTGGAGGAGAAAAAATCTTGTGGTTTTTAAGATTCTCATTCTTAAAAAAGTGGAGTGATTTCAAAATAAGCCTCTAATAGACTGGATTAAGGTTAATAATTTTTAGTCTGCCCCTCATCAGAGACATAAGAATGGTTCAAAGTTACAAATAGGATCATGAAGTCATATCTGTGTAGCTAGAAGAGACCTCAGAGGCCATCTAATTAAATTCCTTCATTTTAGAAAATTTTAGAAAAAATAAATTAAATAAAAAACTAAAACAAATAAAATCATTTTAATAGAAAAATAACAGGTCTTATATTTCTAAAAATTACTTAGAGGAGAGGTTAAGCTATTCCCTTAATAATTTGAACAACCCCAATTAACTTGTGGCAAGCAAATCTCAGGATGAAACAATGGTTCAGGAATGAGTTCCACTGGTCCCAACATAGCCAGGGAATTCAGTACAGCCTCTCCCTCCATCATTCCAAAGTAAAACAGACAATAGGATGCAGTTGAGCCCTAAGGGAGTTGGCATCTAAGAGAGGCAGAGCGAAGGTTATGCCAGTTTTCATAGCAGGGTGGAAATTCACAACCTTCAAGCTCATCTTTGAGACCAGGCCCTGAAAAATAAAATAGACAGCCTGGGGATTGAGCTGGGAAAGCATACTGTGGGAGAAACAAACCACATCAGGCTCTGGAGACAGGGTAGCGACTTTTCCTTTAGTTAGTGAAAATTAATTATGTAAAGGAAAGAAAAAAAACTTTTCCCCACCAAATAATTAGAGATAAAATGACTTTAGAGAGAGAAATGTAGGATATATGTAAACTAAAGTTATCAAGAAAAATATATTTAAAATAAATAAATAATTTTTTAAGGGGAGGAATTTATCTTCTATTTACCTTTATCAGCCCTTCCCTATCTTTATTTCTATAAAAGGGCAGACTACAGTTTTATTTGAATTAAGTGCTTATTCAAGGTTCTGTGGAGGACATAAGGGATACAAGACATTATAAAAAACATTCCATCAGAACAAGATCAAGGAGCTATGGTAATAACACAAGATATTTGTGTCCCCATCAGTGGATTGAGAGTCAGTCCCAGAGATGGGAGGTCCTAGATTCAAATTTGGCCTCATATACTTCCCTTGACAAGTCACTTAACCCCTTTTGCCTCACCCTTATGTTTTTCTGCCTCAGAACCAATATATAACATCGATTCTAAGAAAGAAGGTAAGGGTTAAAAACAAAAGAACTGCAATACAGCATAGACATTGAAGAGAGTAAAAGAGAAATCAAAGTTCTCTAGGAATGGATGGAAAGATTTTCAATTTTTAAGTCTTTAGAGAATGGCTAGATCAATGGTCTCATTTTACACATTAAGAAACCAAGGCACAAAGAGGTTGTGATATAATCTAGGTCACAGAAGTTGTAAGTTGGGTATGAACACAGGTTTGATTTCAACTCCATTATTCTTATAGCATTAGCACACTGCTTCTTCCTTCCATTAATTGGCTGTGAGACTTGGATAAGTCATTCCCCCACTTTCAATTTCAATTATCTTATCAATACAATGGCAAGTTGGAGTTGGTAATGCCTAAGGTAGTTTCTAACTAAACAGATATCTTCCTGCATCCTTTCTATTAGCACTGCACCCTCATGCATGTGAGCCCCACTCCCCATCCCAGACAAGGGACAGAGGAAGAGCTAGGCAGGTGAACGGGTGATGTGAGAAATCTGTGGTTTGCTTTCAATCAGTACTCCTAAACCCTTCTGTAATATGCTTCCCTTTTTGTTCTCTTTTTATTGTTTTTTTAGTCTGCTAAGTTCCCTCCCTCCTCTCTTTTCCTCCCTTTTTCTACTTCCTCCTCCCTTCCCCCTTAGTTTTCCCTTCTCACTTTCCCTGTAGGATAAGATAGAATTCAAGGTCCCAATGTATTGAGATGCTCTTCCCTCTCAGATTTGGTTTCATTGAGAGGAAGGTTTAGGTATTACCTATTAGCACTCTCTTCCTCTCCTTCTAATAATAATATTCTTCCCCTCCCCTTCCCATATGCCTCTTTGTAAGGTATAGATTATCCTATTTATCTCATTTCTTCAAGTTTATCTTGGTGACATCTTCAATTCCCCCCCTCCCTTTTTCTCTTTTTTTTTATATCATCTTATAGCCCTTATTATCCCAATCTGTTCCTGTGAATGATTCTTCTAATTACTATAATAATGAATATAATTTTTGAGTTACAAACAGCATTTTCCCATATATTGATATAAACAATTTTATCTTATTAAAGCCCTTAAAAAAGAAAGTTTGAATAAAAAGATCTTTTTTCCTTTCCCCTCTCTTATTTACTTTTTCAGGTTTCTCTTGATTTTTGTGTTTGGATATCAAACTTTCCACTTGGTTCTGGTCTTTTCTTTACAAATACTTGGAAATCTTCTATTTTGTTGTATGCTCATGCTTTCCCCTGGAAGTATATAGTCAGTTTTGACAGGTAGGTGGTCCTTGGTTGAAGATCCAATTCTCTTGTGTTTCTGAATATCATATTCCAATTCTTACAGTCTATTAGTGTGGAAGCTGTCAGATCTTGTGTAATCCTGATTGGGCTCCTTGATATATGAATTGTATCTTTTTGGCTTCTTGTAAAATTTTCTCTTAGCTTGGAAGCTCTTGAATTTGGCAATTACTTTCCTGGGAGTTATCTTTTGAAGATTTAGTGTAGACGGTGTTCTATGAACTCTTTCAATGTCTATTTTCCCCCCTTATTCAAGAACATCAAGGCAATTTTCTTGGATAATTTCTTGTAGTATGATGTCAAGATTTCTGTTTATTTCTGGGTTTTAAGGCAGACCAATGATTCTCAAATTGTCTCTTTGTGATATGTTTTCATAATCTGTCATCTTTTCAGTGAGATATTTTACATTTTCTTCTATTTTGTCAGTCTTTTAACTTTGCTTTATTAATTCTTGCTGTTTTGCAAGATCATTGGCTTCTAATTGCCCAATTCTTGTTTTTAAGGCCTGGCTTTCTGCTATAATCTTTTGTCTTTCTGCTACAATTTTTTTTTTAATTTTATGCTTTAATCTTTTGATTTCCCTTTTTGGTTTGGTCTATCCTGCTTTTTGTGGCTTCTAGCTGTTTCTCCAATTGCGAGTTCTTATCCTTTAAATTGTTATTTTTTTTAACTCTTTTCCATTTTTCTTGCCAGATGGTTTCCATATTTTTGGTAAGCTCCAATTTAAATTCTTCAAGAGCTTGTGGCCAATTTCCATTTTTTGGGGAAGGTTTGGCTCATTTATTTAGATTTCCTCTTCTGTTAGTTCCTCTGTAGTCTGGATTTTTCCTCTGTAAAAATTATCCATGGTCAATGCCTTCTTCTTGGCTTTTTTTAGTGTTGGGAAGTTGTTCTTGGGCACTGTTTTCCATTACTATGGTTGTTTTACCTTTCCTTTCTAGTCTAAAATCTGAGTGAGGAGGGCAGGCTCTCTGTGTATGGAGCTAAGGAGCAAGGATTTTGCATGACTGCACTTCTCAAGTCTCCGTAGCTTCTGCTGTTTGCTGCCCTTCTCTGTGCTATCTCCCTGCAGGGGCCCATGGTCTGAGCTCCTCAGCCTGCTGGAGCCTCAGGTCTAGCTGCTCTCAAGAGTAGGTCCTCAGTGGTCTCAGTCAGCTAGCAAGGACCAAGAGATACCCCTCACTCACTCCAGAGGTGCCCCTCACTCATTCACTGATTCTAGAGTGTGCTGGCTCTGAAGGTGGGGTGGGGGAGGGTGGATCAGCTCACGTTTTGGTGGAAACTTTTTCACCCCTTTATGGTGTGGAAATGCCCAAATCCCACGTACCTTTAATGCTGTGCCCTACTGTAGAGTACATTCGTTCATATGAATTTGGGTTTTTTTTGGCTTTTTGAGGTAGTCTTTATTGGTAGGTGGTGAGGAGAGGAAGAGTCCTGCATCTAGAGTCCTGCCATGTTTACCTGGATGTCCTCTAGAGGAGTCTTAAATGGGACTGATTGCACTCTGTCCTAGAGGTAAATAATCAAAATTATATGGAAGAAACCAGATTTTATCTCAGGCTTTAGGTCTGGTGCTCTATCCACTTCATACCTATGTGTTTCCTTTTGACACATTTCTATTTCCTGTTTCCATTTGACACATTTTAAGAGATCACTTAAATTCTTGATGGATTAACTGACCAAACACAGACCTGAGTTAAGTTTTCATTTGTAGTTTTGGAAACTCCATGGTAATAAAAATTGCTTCAATGACTTCATTTTTCTCAAATAGATGTTCATTGTTGGAATGCTCTTCTCATAGTACTAAATGAAATATACCTTCTGTGGTAGATGAAGTAGAAGAGTCTTCTCAATTGTACATCCAGAAGACAAAACCGTATAGATCCTCCTGATGATTTTGTGGATCATGTCCCCATAACTGGGTCCCTTAGTAGTCCTGCCTGATCCAGCATAGTACTTTCCTGACAATTCCTTTAGTATCAGGGCTCTACTGTGCTGAGATCCTGAAGATGCTGGAATCTCTGGATAGGGGCTCCAGCCTGGAGCGAGTGTCTTACCACAGCTACTAGAACCTCAGGGTTTTGATCATAGCTGGCAAAGAGGCAACTGGAGAAGAGGAACAGAGAGGAGGGCAGCCTGGTCTCAGCCTTTAGCCACCACTCTTTCCTCTATTTGGCTTTTAAAGCCTTTCATAATCTAACTCCTTTCTGCCTCTCCTCTCTACAGACTCTGATCATGAGACAGTAAGTTCTTTTTTATTTCTCAAATTCAATCCACTATTATTTAGCTCTGTGTTTTTTTTTTATTTGTCCTCCATTCTTAAAATTTTTCTGTTTTTTTTTCCTTCCCTCTTTCTATCAATTCTCATTTAAAGCTCCACCGTACACAAGGAACGTTTTCTGATTTTCCTGAAGTCCAGAGTCTTATGTCTGTTGATTTTCTCCAATTTATCCTGTACATAACTTGTTTATATGTAGCTATTTGCATTTTATCTCCCCCATGATCTCCTTGAAAGCAGAAGCTCATTCTCCCTTGCCCCTTTTCTTCTAATCCTGAGTGCTTAGAACAGTATCTGGCTCAGAGCAAGCATTTAATAAGTGCTTGTCTACTGGCTGACTATGATGATATTAGATAAGGCTTTTTAAACAGGTTAATTTTGAAAGTTAAGAAGTCTAAGTAGCCAGCTTATCAGCTTGTTATTAAATCATTCATTTCACCCATCAGAGACTTCATTTCTAAACTTAATTGGGTTTCAAGGGAATAAATATTCATTATAAGATCACTTCATAAATATTCAACCTTAATATGTCTGAAGCAATTTGAAAAATAGATATCTTATTTTAGGATCCAGGCTGTGCAATATCAGTTGAATGGAAAGAGTAATGGATGTAGTATTTGGATTCAGAAAACAGTAATACTAATCACAATTCTACCACGTAAGTTTTGGGATTTTGAATAAGTGATTTCACTTTCTTGAGTTATAATCCTCCTTTCAAAAGTAAAGGAAAGCCTACACAAATTTTAAAATGTTAATTACTCATACATAGACCAACCCAAATCAATGAAATGATAATACTATTTAAATTCATTTATATATATATATATATATATGTATACATATATATATATATATGATGCTACTGCTTATGGTTGAGTTGAAATTTTATATAGAAGCCTATTAATTGTGTTATTGTTATAGCTAGTTAGTTAGATATTCTTATTGCTTTTCATTGATTGCTCTGTACTATGGATATGTATATACTTTTAAAAATGTACATGTATTATGAATGGTATGTAGTTATGCATGTTGTCACTCTAGTATCTTTCCAGGATAAGCTTTCTATGATGCCGTTGTCTACTGTTTGTTCTGTTTTATGGGCATGTGCTTTTATTTCAGTTTCAACAATACTTTACTTTGGTTACCTGGGGTGTAAGAAAATCATTCTTCTTGTTTCCAAGTGGTGATGTTTGTGTTTATGCTATAGTTACAGTTTTTTAATTTGTCATAGCTGACCTTAGCAAAGGACTACTGAGAGTCTGGGACCAGGGGAGGAATGTAACCCAAGTCCCAAAGTTCTATTCATTGTAAGAGACAAAGACTACATCTACCTGAGGAGTGGGGTGGAGTAAGTAAAAGCAATAGAGGAAAACAAAAAAAACAACAATAAAAAAAAACCTATGGTCTCTTTAAATTCTCCAAGATCAGATTCTTGTGGCTGTTAGTTTCTAGGGAGAAGGTGCAGCACCTCAACCTTTAGTTAGTTCTCTGAAGGGAAAGAAAGACTATGGCAAGAAACTGACATAAACAACTTTAGTCATCTTCCCAAACCCAACTTTCTACATTAGGAATTTTAGGGAATTTTCCCCTTGCATGAAATTTGGGAATCTCTCTTGAATGAATCAAATTATCTTACTCCCAATGAAATAATTCCTTCAATCTATATTGCCTGTTATATATTTTTCTCATATGCATACTTTCTCTTATTTCTCTTAACCTACTGACTTGGATAAATGGGTTTCATTGCTTGAAATAATTTCTTCCTCCACTAGGACCTCATATTCCCCTCCCCATCCTTAACCCTGCTTTTCAGTTTTCTTTTATGTGCTTAATTGTCCATTAGAATGAAAGCTCATTGATGGTAAAGGCTGTCTTTCCTTCCCTCATATTCTTATTCCCAGCAATTACCATAGTCTCTGGCTCATTTAAAAGGCTTATTTACTTGACTATAATTTCCATCAGTTTGCAGAATCTGGGTAGTAAGAAATTGGAATTTTTAAATATGGAGGAGACCTTGGATTCTCAAAATCCATTAAGAGAATAAGCTCTGCCAATTCATGTCAAGTTTGAAAAACTTTAACTCTAGAATTGTTGATAGATTGGGCAGACAAACACACACATATACATACACATACACACAAGGCTCCATAGTCAATGGGGCCTTACTGGGATGACCACTACACTCTGCCTATTATTAGTCCATTCTTTTTATTCATTCTCTTGCCAAATTTTAGTGCAAAGATGTGTGTGCTTTGATATTTCCTCATAAATTACTACAATTTTAACGTTTCTCAATCAATTACTTCTGAGTCCCCACTTCTATAATTCAAGGTCTATGATCCTATAATTATTTGTTAAATAAACTATGAAAATATTTTTCTCATATAACCTCTCATTTCTCTCTCTTTTTCTCTCTCTCTCTTTTCCTTTGTTGTCTCTCTCCCTCTGTATCTCTCTCTCTAGATGTATGTGAATGTACTTACAGGAAGAGAGTATATATATGTATATATATATATATTAGCAAGGCATTCTCCTAGGCTTAAATAAACACCAGTGTTATAGATTATATATACTTAGAGAAGGGAGACAGAGACAGAGACAGAGACAGAGAGAATGCTATGATTTAATTTGCATCAGCATTATAAGATATCTTGTAAGGAAATTCCTTATGCCAATACAAATCAGAAACTTTTCTGTAATTTACAGTCTTATAAAGTTGTGTGGGCATACTGAGAAGTTAAATGACTCATCCCATCACACAGTCAGTACGTGTCAGAAACCAGGGTTTGAAGTGAGGTCGTTCTGATAGCTTTCTATCTACTATGTCACCCTGAGTCATCCCATAAGAGAATTATGGAAATTAAGAATTGGGATGTACTTTAACAGTTACCAGTTAATCTATAATCTAATCCAATACATAGTATATATGTATGCACATTATAATTTATAATATAATCCATAATTAAAAGGAATCCTCACTGTAACACAAATGACAAGAACTCATCCTGTATCTTCTTCTAAATCTTCAGGGAGTAAGAATTAGCACCTTCTCTTCATTCTACCATTGGACAGTTTTAAGAATTAAAATGATATCCAGTTATCCAGTTATAAATTTACCTCTTGTCTTCTTCCAGCTACTACTCCTCTGGAGAAAAATATAATGAACTAAATTTTTCTCCACCTAAAATCCTCCCAACAACTTAAAAACAATTATCACATTCTTCCTCCCCAACTTTTCTCCAGGCTAAATATCCCCACTTCTTTCCATAGATCCTTATATGATATGGATTCAAGTGTTTTCACTGTACTGGTTGCCTTCCTTTGGACACTGATTTCTCAATGTCCTTTTTAAAGTATGGAACCCCAAACTAAATATACTACTCTATATAAGGGTTGATGAATGCAACACACAGTGGAACAATTATATCATTTTCCTAAAAGTTAAAATATCTTAAAATTTAATTAAAATTTTCTTGGATGCCACATCACAATGCTAAATCAAATTGAGTTTGTAGCATGCTGAAAGCTCTATAACTTTTTCCAATAAACTTCAATCCACTCATACCTCCCTATTTGTGAAACCAATTTTTTTTACCCAAGTGAAAGACTTTACATTTATTGCTATTTCTTTTATTGGATTCATCCAGATATATGCATATGTAGTTATTCTTTCACTTTTCACTTTAATTCCTCCAATGTGTATATATGTACATATGTATATGTATGTGTGTGTATGAAAAACAGCATAGCAAAGTAGAAATAAAGCTATATTTATGGTTAGGAAGACCTGGGTACAAGATTCTCCTTCTGATATATTATCTATATATCCTACCTGTGTGACGCTGGGCAAGTCCATTAACTTCTCAGTGTTTCAGACAACACTTTTAGAACCTAAGTTACAAAACATGTGTCTTTCTATATTAGTTTCATAATCATACATGTATATGAACTATGAGCATCTATGTATGTGTCTATGTGGCATGTATATATATGTAATAAAGTATTATTACATGTATATGTATGTATTATGAATTGGAAAGATCTATACCAATATGCAAACTCTCATCAATGCTCCTGCCACAATTTCTATTCTCTTCCATCCCTGGTTATTATATGTCAATGATGTTCAGGATCTGTAGAACTTTTTGTGGTTCCTTGACATGGGATACTACCTATAGTAGATTTAATACTGTCTCTTTGTGTGCACATGAGTATGTAACTGTGTTTGTGAATGGATGTGTGAAGGTACTGCATAACAAGGTGCTGCCTAATTTCTAGTACTCTTTTCTGATTTTAAAAGGAGAAATACTAATATCTTTTTCTTCCATCAATCATATTGAAAAGTGCTTCTTTCTGCTCCCCCCTCTTATTAGTTACTCCTTTTTAGACAAATATAACTAGACCTAGAATCTTGAAATGGAAAAGTGAAGAGAAAACAATGAAAAATGACTGTTTATTAAACCTTCAACACATTAGGAGATGGAGGAAAGCCCAACTTTCCACAAGGTCCAAAACAGATGAGAAGGGGGAAAAAAAAAGCACACACATGGAAAATATGGAGACTTTGGAAGAAGCAATAAAAATATAAATAAAACAAATACAATAAATTGGGAATGCAGTTTTCTGGTAATGATTTGTTTTCATAGTAACTGAGAATTCCCCCCATGACCCCAATTTATGGTAAGTATCACATTTATGAAGAAGGTAAGCTACTGGAGTTAGGAAACTTGGGAACTAATTGAGGCTGGAGGTTATTCATATAACTCCATTTTATAGTTAGGGCCTGGGTTCAAATCTCAACTTACCCCTAGTGGCAATGTCACTCTGAGTGATGATTAACTCAATAAATACTTTGGGATTGCTTAAATTTACATACTCAACATTTACTTTTAGACAGTAGTCAGATCTTGTTCAAGAGACTCAGTACATGAACTTTCAGAAGTAATAATAATGGCCTTCCAGAAAAAGCAGATGATGAGGGACAGAAAAGAAGGAATGTAGGTATTGCATGATCCTTCCAGAAAGGGGAAGCCTTCAAAAATATTAGTTTCCAAGTCAATACGGGAGCTCTGTGCCCTTCCTTAACCCTAATTAAAATGATTTTTCTTCTTGCCTTTAAAAATAATTTTAAAATGTAAGGACTATTAATTATGATGATCATTTAAAAAGATTGAGAACTGTTAGAGAAAGGAACCATAACTATCTCTACCCAGAGCAGGAGAAAAGGAATTATTTTGAAGAAAATTAATTTATCTTAAATTCATTTTATAATGTTTCAAAAGTTTCTCTTAAGAAATCTATAGAGACGTACAATTTATTTTTTAAATCATAGAAGCTAAACTTTATGCAGTCAGAAAAACTGTGTTATTTTAAACTTTGATCTATGAAATGATCTCTGCAGAAGTCAGAGAAAGAAGGTGAGAAAAAAAAATTTAACTTTTTTGTGAAAAAAAATTATAAAAATAAGTTTATGAGGAATTAATCTGGTGAGATACGACTTAGGACCATGGGTTTTATTTTCTTGCCATGCCTAGAAAATAGCCAGAGAGAAGGAAGTGGGGAAAAAAAAGGGTTGGATTTTTTTTTCTTTTTTAAAACTTTTTTTTTAAATTTTAATAAGAAA
The DNA here is from genome assembly GCF_027887165.1 of Monodelphis domestica. Taxonomy (NCBI): domain Eukaryota; kingdom Metazoa; phylum Chordata; class Mammalia; order Didelphimorphia; family Didelphidae; genus Monodelphis; species Monodelphis domestica. The sequence goes on along the minus strand of NC_077228.1, from coordinate 218,185,894 downwards.
TTTCCATATTTTTCCCAAATTATAGATCCACATTGTCTCCCTCCCTTCCCTCCACCTTCAAGAAGTGACAAGGAATTCAATCTGAGTTATACATGTATTATCATACAAAACATATTTCCATATTATTCATTTTTGCAATTTATAATCTTATAAAACCAAAACCCCAAATCATATACCCAAATAAAAATGTAATAAATCATGTTTTTATCTGCATTTCTATTCCAACAATTCTTTATCTGGTGGTTCCTAGGAATTGTTCTGGATCATTGTGTTGCTGTTAGTAGCAGTCTATTACATTTGATCATTCCGCAATATTGCTGTTACTATGTTCTCTTGGTTCTGCTTATTTAACTGCATCAGTTCACACAGGTCTTTCTCTTTCTGAAATCATTCTATTCATCATTCCTTATAGCACAGTAGTATTCCATCAGCATCATAAACCACAGTTTGCTCAGCCATTCTCCAACTGAGGGACATCACTTTAGTTTCTAATTCTTTGCCATGACAAAAAGAGCAGCTACAAATTTTTTGTACAATTTTTTTCCCATTAAAAAAATATCTTTGGGATACAGACCAAGTAGTGATATTATTGAATCAAAAGGTATGCATTCATTTATAGCCCTTTGGGCACAATTCCAAATTGCCCTCCACAATTGTTGGAGCAGTTCACAACTCTACTCAACTAATTCCTTCCAACCTTCATCAAATTCCTTTACTGTCATATTGCCCAGTCTGATAGGTATGAGGTGGTACTTATGAGTTGTTTTAATTTGCATTTCTCTAATCAAGATGGATTTAGAACATTTTTTTTCATATGATTATTGATAGTTTTGATTTCTTTATATGAAAACTGCCTATTCATATCCTTTGACCATTTATCAATTGAGGAATGACTTATATTCTTATAATTTTGATACTTTTGTTAGAGAAATTTGTTGTTTCCTTTCTAATCTTGGTTACATTGGTTTTATTTGTATAAAAATTAAATAATTTAATATAATCAGAATTATTCATTTTAGTTCTTGTAATGCTCTCTATCTCTTCTTTGATCATAAATTCTTCCCTTCTCCATAGATCTGACAGATAAACTATTCTATGTTTCTCTAATTTATTTATATCACTATTTATATTTAAAGCATATACCCATTAAAAAAAAAACAACCCTTACCTTCCATCTTAGAATCAGTGTTTGGTATTGGTTCTAAGGCAGAAGAATGGTAATAGGTAGGCAATGGGGGTTAAGTGACTTGCCCAGGGTCATACAACTAAGAAGTGTCTGAGGTCAGATTTCAACTCAGGACCTCCCATCTCTGGGCCTGGCTCTCAATCTAATGAACTACCCAGATTCCCCCCATATACTTATTTTGACATTATCTTGGTATAGGGTATAAGTTAGAGATATAAATCTAATTTTTGCCATACTATTTTCCTATTTTCATAGCAGTTCTTGTCAAATAGTGAGTTCTTATCCCAAAAGCTGGGATCTTTGGGTTTATCAAGCACTAGATTACTGAAGTCATCAAACCCTGATCTATTCCATTGTTCCATTCTTAGCCAGTACCAGATCATTTTGGTGATTACTGATTTATAAATCAATTTAAGGTTTATTTCTTCTAGACTACCATCCTTCACTTTTTTTTTTCATTAGCTCCCTTGAAATTCTTGACATTTTGTTCTAAATGAACTTTGTTACTATTTTTTCTAGTTCTATGAAATAAAATTTTGGTAGTTTGGTATAGCACTGAATTATAAGTAAATTAATTTATGTAGTATTGTTATTTTTGTTATATTAGTTCAGCCTACCCATGAGCAATTAATAATTTTCCAATTGCTTAAATCTAACTGTGTGAAAAGTGTTGTATAATAGGGTTCATAATATTCCTGTGTTTATCTTGGCAAATAAATTCCCAAGTATTTTATATTATCTAGAGTGATTTTAAATGGATTTTCTCTTTCTAACTCTTGCTGTTGATTATTGTTGGAAATAGAAATTATAATGATTATGGAGGTTTAGTTTGTACCCTGCCATGTTGCTAAAGTTATTATTTCCACTAGCCTTTTAGTTGATTTTCTAGGATTTTTTTTCTGTATACCATCATAGCATCTGCAAAGAATAATAATTTAGTTTATTGCCTACTGTAATTCCTTCAATTTATTTTTCTTCTCTATTTGCTAAAGCTAGCATTTCTAATATAATATTAAATAATAGTGGTGATAATGGGCATCCTTGCTTCACTCCTGATCTTATTGGAAAAACTTCTAGCATATTCCCATTGCAGATGATACTTGTTGATGAAAGTGTTTTAAATAGAAATGGATGTTGTATTTTGTCAAAGACCGTTTTGCATCTAATGAGATAATCATGGGATTCCTGTTAGTTTGATTATTGATATGCTCAATTATAATATTAGTTTTCCTAATTTTAAACTAACCTCATATTCCTGGTATAAATCTCACCTAGTTATAGTGAATAATCTTTGTGATATATTGCTGTAGTCTCTTTGCTAGTATTTCTGTTAAGATTTTTGCATTATAAAAAGATTTTTTCATCAGTTCCTTAAGAAAATTGGTCTGTAATTTATTTCTGTTATAAAAAAAAATACTTGGTAGGACTCCTACTTTGCTTATTCTACCTAATAGTTTGTATAATATTGGGATTAATTATTCTTTAAATGTTAGAATTCACTTGTGAATCCATCTGGTTCTGGGGATTTTTTTCTTGGGGAGTTCACTGATGGCTTGTTAATTTATTTTCCTGAGATGGGATTATTTGAGTGTTCTCTTTCCTCTTTTGCTAATCTAGCCAATGCATGTTTTTTCAAATATTCAAACATTTCACCTAGATAATCAGATTTGCCATTTAATTGAGCAAAATAGTTCCTAATGATTGCTTTAATTTACTCTTTGTTAGAGGTGAAATCACACTTTTTATTTTTGATACTGTTAATTTGATTCTCTACTTTTTAAAAATCAAATTAACCTATGCTCTATTTTATTTGTTTTTTTTTTCAAAGAACTAGTTCCTCTTTTTATTTATTAGTTAAGTAGTTCTTTTTTACTTTCCATTTTATTAACTTCTCCTTTGATTTTAGGATTTCCAATTTAGTCTTTAATTAAGGATTTTTAATTTGTTCTTTTTCTAGTTTATTTTTAGTTGCATGACCAAGTCATTGATCTGCTTTTTCTCTTTTATTGATATAAATTTCCCCTGATTGCTTCTTTGGCTATATCCCATAAATTTACATATATTCTCTTCTTATTGTCATTCTCTGAAATTAAATCAGTGATTATTCCTATAATTTGTTCTCTGACCTATCCATTTTGAAGATTCATTTTTAATATGCCTCTCCATGAACCCTTATTGATTATAATTTTTATTGAATTATGATCTGGAAAAGTTGCATTTATTACTTTGGCTTTTCTGGATTCAACTATGAAATTTTTATACCCTAGTACATAGCCAATTTTTGTATGTGTACCATGTGCTACTGAAAAGAAGGTATAATCCTTTTTTTCCCTATTCAATTTTCTCCAGATAGCTATTAAATCTAACTTTTCTAAAATTTCATTCATTTCCATTACTTCTTCCTTTTATATTTTTGGTTAGATTTATCTAATTCTGATAAGGGAATGTTAAGGTTCCTGAATAGTATGGTTTTACTCTCTATTTCCTCCTTAAGTTCCTTTACTTTCTCCTTTAAAAATCAGGATGCTATACCATTTTGTGCATATATGTTGAGTACTGATATTCCCCCATTGTCTATACTGCCTTTTATCAGGATGTAATTGCCTTCCCTATCTCTTTTAGCTTTGTCTGAGATCATGCTTGCTACTCCTGATTTTTTTTTGTCTCAGTTGAAGTCCAATTGGTTCTGATTCAATCTCTTATCTTTAGCTCTGTGTTTACCTGTCTCAAATGTATTTCTTATAAGCAGCCTCTAGTAGGATTCTGTTTTTCAATTCATTTTGCCCTTTCAGCTTTTACTCCTTCCCTCTATACTTGTGTTTTGCATTTAATCACTTTCCCCAATCCACCTCCCTTATATTACTCCCCTTCCCACCACTCCTTTTCTTATTCCACTTCTAATTCTCAATAGGGCAAGACAGAATTCTATACCTCAATGAAACTGGATGTTCATCCTTCTCTGAACCAATTCCAATGAAAGTATAGTATAGTGGTAGTCTCTAGGTGACCGAGAATGACAATTGTCTTTGTGCATTATCATCTATTGATGTACCCTCATTTGGCTTTGAAGTCCAAAGACTGAGGCGCAGAGTTTGTGGCACATGGGGCATGGGACGCCAGTCATTACTGGAGGTGCGGTTGTGTCCTGGTGTCGGCGTTCACGCGCAGCGGCAAGACGTCGACGTCATTCATCTTCAAAGGTGGTGTCAGCATGGTTAATGTGGGTTCACCAGCTGCTTCTGACAGAGGCAGCAAGTTCTAGTTGCTTTGGTATAATGCCAGCCCACTTCAAGTTGGACTTTAGCTGATCCTTGAATCTTTTCTTTGGTCGGCCTTGTTTCCTGAGTCCAGCTGGCAGTTCACCATAGAATACCTGTCTTGGTATTCGCTGTGCATCCATGCAGATGACGTGTCCAGTCCATCGTAGCTGGGTTTTGAGAACCATTACTTCGATGTTGGCTCTATTGAGGACTTCCTGGTTGGTGATTCGGTCCTGCCATCGGATCCTCATGATTGACTGGAGAGAGCATTGGTGGAATTGCTCCAGCTGTTTCATGTGCTTCCTGTACAGTGTCCATGACTCACAACCGTACAGGAGCAAGCTGAGGACCACTGCATTATACACTTTGAGCTTCATTGCAGTACTTACACCTCTGTGTTGGAGGGCTTTGGAGCGCAGCCACCTGAGTGCCTGGCTGGCCTCTTGGATCCTGGCATTAATCTCGTGGTCTAGGGACCCATCGTTGGTGATGGTGCTGCCCAGGTACTTCAAAGTGTTGATGTTAGAAAGCTGCGTGCCGTCGATTGTAATGCACGGCTGATTCGTTGGCCTCCCTGGTGCAGGTTGGAACAGCACCTCTGTTTTGCTGAGGCTGATAGTCAGGCCAAACAGTTTTGTTGTGGTGGAGAACCTGTCCACAATGGTTTGAAGATGATTTTCTTGGTGGGCCATGAGAGCACAGTCATCTGCAAAGAGAGCTTCCAGGATGAGTCTCTCTGTTGTCTTTGTTTTTGCAGTCAGGCGGTGAAGGTCAAATAGTGAGCCATCCAGTCGGTATTTGATGTAGACGCCCAGGTCTAGATCCATCACAGCATGTCATAATATTGGGTGAAAAATAGGTTGAATAGTCCCGGAGTGAGGACACAGCCTTGTTTCACGCCATTGGAGATGTTGAAGTGATCAGAAGTCTCTCCACGAGATAGGACTTCCCCTGTCATGTTGACATGAAAGAGCTGGATCAGTTTGATGAATTTTGCTTGGCAACCGAGCTTGCTGAGGATCACCCACAATGCGTCCCTGTTCACTGTGTCGAATGCCTTTGTCAGGTCTATGAAGACAATGTAGAGACTTAGGTTCTGCTCAAGGCATTTTTCCTGCATTTGCCTCACCGTGAAGACCATGTCGATGGTGCTGCGATCTGGTAGGAAGCCACATTGTGATTCAGGCAGGTTCTGCTCTGAAACAGATAACAGGAGTCTGCTGAGTATAACGCGGGCAAGGATCTTTCCAGCAGTGGAGAGTAGTGAGATGCCTCTGTAGTTATCACAGGCTGCTTGTGAGCCTTTGTTCTTGTATAGGGCTATGATGGAGGCATCTCTGAGTTCTGGGGGCATGTCTTCCTATATGCTGGTCAGCACTATGTGGAATACCTGAAGCGCCTTTCCCTTTAAGGCCTTGTACACCTTGGTTGGGATCCCATCTTTACCGGGTGCCTTGCCTGCACTCATTTGTTTAATGGCTTTTTGCACTTCCTCTATTGAAGGAGGGATGTCAAGTTGTTCAATGGTACGGTTTTGGGGGATCTGGTCAAGGGCTCTTTGGTCAATTGAAGAGGGTCAGTTGAGAAGCTGACTGAAGTGTTCTTTCCACCTGTTGCTGATGCCTTTTTTATCTTTTATGAGAGTGTCACCGTCAGAGAATAGCAATGGAGTGGTGGTGGGTTTTAATGGCCCATAGACAGTCTTGAGGGCACTGAAAAATTGTTTGTAGTTTTTTGTATCAGCAAAACGCTGGATTTCTTCTGCCTTTATTTCCCACCATCGGTCTTGCATCTTCCTGATCTCACGCTGCACTGTGGCTTGGAGAGATTTGAATCTGTCCTTTTTAGGAGCAGAGTTTGGGTTATTTTTCCACTCCATAAAGGCTTTTTTCTTTTTGCTCAATAGGTCTTCAATAGCAGTGTTGTTCTCATGGAACCAGTCCTGGTGGTTGAGTTGTTTGGGGCCTAGGACTGCCTCTGATGTTTCCTTCACTGTGTCTCTGAACTGGTTCCATTTCTCGGCTGAGCTTCCAGTGAGTGGTCCCTTGGCAGACAGCTTGTCATCCAGGCAGGACTGGAATGTTTGCAAATAAGATGGATCTCTAAGACGACTCACATTTTAAAATGCGCGAACTGTCTGGGAGCTTTTTGGATAGCAAGGTGCAATGCGCATTTGAAGAGTGGCTCTAACCAATCAGTGGTCTGTCCAGCATTCACCTCCTCTCATGGCTCTGGTGATCTGTACATCCTGGATGTCTCGCCGGCGTACAATGATGTAGTCAATGAGATGCCACTGTTTTGATCGTGGGTGCATCCACGTTGTTTTATATTTGTTCACCATTCTGAACACAGTGTTCGTGATGGTGAGTTCGAACTCTGAGCATTTGCTGAGTAGCAGTAGGCCATTGTTGTTCATTTTGCCCACGCTGTGTTTGCCAAGCACTCCTTTCCATCTTTCATGGTCCTGGCCAACATGGGCGTTGAAGTCTCCCAGTAGTATCAGCTTGTCATTTGTGGGCACTGAGTGCAGGACGGCACTCAGGTCAGAGTAGAACTGCTCGATGGTCTCCTCTGTGCTGGTCAGTTTTGGGGCATATGCGCTGATGATTGTGGCATACCGGTCTTTGCTGAGAGGCAAACGGATCTTCATGAGCCTCTCGCTGATGCCCACAGGCAAGTCTGGCAGCTGTTTGAGCAAACTGGTCTTGACAGCCAGGCCAACACTGTGGATTCTATCTTCATTTAAGGCTCTACCTTTCCAGAAGAAGGTGCATACAGTGGTGGGTTCGCTGAGTGATCCCTCTTCTGGTAAGCATGCTTACCAGAAGCTTAATGCTGCGATGTTGATGTTATATCGCACCAGTTCTTTACCAATTAGAGCTGTTCTTCTCTCAGGTCTTGAGGTATTCTCTCTATCAAGTAATATTCTGATGTTCCATGCTCCTAGTAGGAGTTTCTTTGAATTATGTTTTCTTTGGTTTTGACCACTTAAAGGGATGGCCCGCCAGCCGCGGTGTGCTGACTGGGTGTTTGTAGGGCAGGCAATGTTTGGGACACCTTTTCTAGTCCCCTCCCTTGATTAGGGTGAGCAGTGCTGTCCTAGAGAGAGGGCTTCTCAGTCACCCAGGATGCTGCCAAGCGTCCCTGCTGCCCTTCAGGGCCGAGCAACCACTGGTCCGTGGGCCGCCTACGTTCAGGATCATGACTACAACTGCCAGTGGTCACCTCCACCTGTTGCGTCGCCACTCCTCCATCACCGCAGGTCTTGAAGAGGGTGGACAGGGTTAGGATAAATGAGTGTGCACAAAGATACTTGTGCGTGAAGGAGATTTAAGTGGAAAAGCCAATGCACAGAGACAGTCCCACTCTCTCGGCGTTGGAAGCCTGGGTCCAGTGGCACGAAAAGTCATTACACCTGGAGGCTTCCTCAGCTGCATTGGATGGCCGTGTTGTCTTTTGTGCTCCAACACGCCCTAAGCACTCCACAGTGCTTTGAGGCGTTGCCATCTCAGCCGTTGAATCTTCTTATTGGTTTCTTCCGCCTGTTCCGCCGAAGCAGTCTTCACATGCTGGGTGAGCAAAGCCCTGGTTCACCAGGGGTTGACGACGACCCAATGGCTACCCTCACAAGGTTTAGCCGGCCTGTCGAAGCCGTTGCCCGAGGTGTGGCCGCTGCCGCATGCTAGCAGCTACTGGGAGCCACAAGTGAGAGCTGGGTGTCAGGTGGGGGTCAGAGGCTGGAGAGCTGCCCTAGGAGGGCACGACAAGCCCTCCATACCAGAGATACTAGTAATAGTAGTGGTAGTCTCTCGGTGATCGAGAATGACTATTGTCTTTGTGCAGTTTCATCTACGGTGTACCCTCATGTGGCTTTGGAATCCAAAGGTTGAGGTGCAAAGTTTTTGTGGCACATGGGGCATGGGTTGCCAGTTGTTACGGGAGGTGCGGTTGTGGCCTGGTGTCGGCGTTCACGGGCAGCGGCAAGACGTCGATGTCGTTTATCTTCAAAGGTGGCGGTGGCATGGTTAATGTGGATACACCAGCTGCTACTACCCCTCCTTGAACACCCCATACACCCCATACACAATGAAAGTAAGGTTTAAATATTACCTGTCACCACCATCATTCTCCTTTCCACTATAATAGTTCTGCTCTACCCTAAGCCTTTTTATATGATATAATTTATCTCATTTTTCTTCTCTCTTCCCATTTCTTAGTGGAATTCTCTTTTTTAGTGCTTGATTTGTTTTTTACATATAATCCTAACCAGTTTATAACCACACCCGTATTTTTTCTCTTTTTTATTTACTTTTTCATGCTTCTCTTGAATTTTGTATTTGGACATCAAATTTTCTGTTTAACTCTGGCCTTTTATTCCGGAATGCTTGAAAGTTTTCTCTTTTCATAAATGACCATACTTTCCCCTGAAAGAATATAATCACTTTTGATGGATAAGTGATTTTTGGTTGTAAACTGAGTTCCCCTTTCATTTTGCAATATCATATGCCAAGTCTTTCCATCCTTCAGTATGAAAGTTCCCAAATTCTGTGTAATTCTGGTTGGATTTCCATATATTTGAATTGTTTCTTTCTGGCTGCTTACAATACTTTCTCCTTGATCTGGAAGCTCTTAAGTTTGTCTAGAACATTCCTGGGAGTTGTTATTTATTGCATGAGATGATCTGGTAATTCTTTTAATTTCTTTTTTGCCCTCTTGTTCAAGAGTACCAGCGCAGTTTTCTTTGACAATTTCTTGTAATATGATGTGTAGGCTTTTCTTTTTATCATGACTTTTGGGTAGTCTAATAATTATGAAATTGTCTCAAATCTATTTTCCAGGTCAATTTTCAATGAGATATTTCATATTTTCTTTTATTTTTTCATTCTTTTGATGTTGTTTACTTGTTTCTTGGTGTCTCATGAAGTCATTAGCTTTTATTTGGTGAATTCTAATTTTTTTTTAAATGAATTTATTCCATGATGTTTTAAGCCTCCTTTTCCATTAGGTTCATTCTACTATTCATGGACCTCTTTATTTCATTCGATTTTTGAATCTTTTTTCCAGTTGACTATTTTTGCTTTTTAAGCTATTTGTTTTTGCATTATTTTAATTTATTTCCCCCATTTTTCTTCAACCTGTCTTATTTGACTTTTGAATTCCTTTTTGCATTCTTCTAGTGTTTGAGGTCAAAGTCTGCTTTTCTTGGAAGTTTTACATGTGGTTGCTTGGATCTCACCATCCCCTATTGACTCTCTGCTTTGTTCTTTGTCTAGAAATTGGGGAGGGGGTAAGTATTTCCTTTGCTATTTGCTCATTTTCCCAGCCCCCCCCACCTTTTTGGCCTGTTGACTAGGAATTCTGAAAGTTGGTGATTCCATTTTTCTCTGCTGATGGATTCTTGTGAACTATTTTGCCCTTGGGCTAAGTCTTTACCACAGTGCTGGCTTGAAAGGGCCAAGTGCTATGGACTTTGGGACCTTATTACAGGTTGTTTCCTGGGCCTGGGCCTTACAGTGATGGATCTGGGGTGTGGGATGCTCTATTGTTGATGTAAACAGGGTCTTGGGAACTCAAAGCCAGTCTATCTATGCCCAAGCTCTCAGTCTGGCTTAGTAGGGGAAGAAATGGTTGTCCATCACTCCTCTTTATTCAGTTTTGCTTCACATTCTCCTTTATCCCATGGAAATTGACTCTCTCTGCCTATGGTTCAAGTTGTATTCAGCAGGACAGCCTCTTCACTCCATCTTGTTGTTTTTTACTCCTGTGATTTTGAAGCATTTTAAAAGATTGTTTTGGAAGGATTTTCAGAGTGGTTTCAGCTTCCACTGCTACTAAATGCCATCTTGGCTCTGCTATCATGGATATTTTCTTGATGAAATTTTTTTAAACCATTACCTTGTGGAAAAGATGAAGAAAATTCTTGTAAAGTACTGTGTAGAATGAAACTATGTTCTCAAAAGTGAAGAGAAAATTTGCAGTTAGAGTAAAAATTTAAAGTAACTATGTTCTTTATTATTATGAAGATTTATAAAAGTTCACCTATGTGTCTTTTATTTGTTTTAATAAATGAAACAAAATGAAATCAACATTTATTTAATCAAAGGAGTTTAAGGGATTTAATATAGAGAGACAACTAAGTGGTATAATGAAAAAAGTATTGAGCTTTAAGTAAGGCCACAATTTGAATCCTATGTCATACATTCATTAATTCTATAATCCAGGCAAGTCATTTAATCTCTTCAGCTTTTTTTTTCCTCAGAGAAATTTGGGTATAATAATATGATTTCCATGATAGGATTTCTGTAAACAAATATATTAAATATGTAAAGTAGTTTAGGATATGTCTTGTAGTAGAATTTCTGGGTCAAAAGGTAGGAACTTTATTTTCTTTAATTTTAAATTATTTTCCAGAATGGTTTTACTGCTTCATAGCTCCACCAAAAATGAATGAGTATTTATTTTCCCATAAGTCCTTCAGCATTGCCTATTCCCATTTTGGGGTCAACTTTACTAACATGCAGAGTAAAATATAATTAATATTTTGATCTATAGTCCCCACTATTAGTTATTTGCTAGCATATCATAATTCTCTTAGAAGATGCATATTTCCTTTGATAGTTCATAAATTGGGGATGACTTTTGGTTCTTTCTCTCTTTCTTTTCTTCCTTCTTTCCTTTTTTTCTTTCTCTCTCATTCTCTCTCTTTTCTTTCCTTCCTTCCTTCCTTCCTTCCTTCCTTCCTTCCTTCCTTCCTTCCTTCCTTCCTTCCTTCCTTTCTTCCTTCCTTCCTTCCTTCCTTCCTTCCTTCCTTCCTTCCTTCCTTCCTTTCTTCCTTCCTTCCCTTCTTTCTTCCACACAACAGAGCTTCATGGGAAAAGATTGACATAACACAGATTAAACACAAATGGAGCACATTGTCTGAAGCTGTAGAGCATGTGTTCAAATTATTTATTTGGGGGTGATTTAGGTTTCTATTACTAGATGTCTAGAAGCAATGACATAGTGTAATCACAAATTGTCATAGAACTGCATGGAATGGGGAAAATATTGCACTGAAAGTGGGTGAGAATATCTGCTATAGAAAGGGGCTAAATGAGGCCATCTGGACATATAATCAAGATTCCTTCAAAACAATTACAAGTGAAATAGTCCCCTTGTATAAGTGATCAGATGAAAGTAATGTGTCAGTTTCATTTATCAGTTCCCATTCTGCTATCAGTTCAATTATCCTAAACTCAAGGTTAGTCTTCATTTGTTGCAGCAAACATATGAAATCTATCATTAGGAACTGGTGCATTTGTGTGTTTTTTCAAGAGAAAAGTAGTAAATATGCCTAATTCAAAAATGAGAAAGAACTTAAAATTTAAGTAATTATAATGGATTTTAGGAAATAGTGTAGAAATTTCATCCTGGTCTCCTTACAGGCATGAAGATATATTTTAATGGGTTTTCAATTGGTTTTTAATAAATCCTGGCTAGCACTTCTATTTCATTTACAATTTGTGACCTGGAATTTCTGTTTTATGAGGCGTCAGTTTGGAACCTTACCAATGGGATTGACTGGAGATAATTATTTTTGGTGCTACTGGTATCTATTCTAGTATAAATCCAAAAAAATGTTCTCTATCCACCAAAATAGAAAGATATAACAAGACCAATAAGTAAGGCAATGAAAGACAGTGTTGTGGTCAGATTTGAATGTATGTCATTCAAGAACCCGATGGTGTTGAAGTATATTCCAGATCAATTGACAAATGATCAGAATGACTTACAAAGAGATTTGTTTATATAGTCAAAACAAAAAGTGCCTTTAGCATATCAGATAGAGGACTGGCAACAGATAAAGAACCTGAGTTCATGTCCTTGTGATATGTATTAGTTGAGTGACAATGAACCCAATTATTTAAACTCTCAGTGCCCTGAACTCCTTTCTTGGATTCTAAGTTAAAGTTTCCAGACTTCATCAGCAATAGATTTGTACTCTGATGAAATCACAGATCCAGACAAAATAAAAACAAGGTCATAAGTATTTTATATGTGATAGTTTCTTGAACAATTACTATAACCTTGTAAGGTAGAATTTTTCATTTTCCCATTTTACAGATGAAGAAACATAGCTACTAAGTGTCAGAGGCAAGATTTGAACTCAAATCTTCCTAACTTCAAGGCCAGCATCCATCTTGCCATTTTCTATAACTACTGAAGGACATTTTGAAGAACATTTTCAAGTCTTCATTTTTGCTTTTTTTTGGTCATGTATTTTAGATGAGAAAAATATGGTACCCAATATTTTCTCCTAGCTTCCTTAATCACTTTATCTCATTCTAAGGAGATTTTTTTGGTCTTCATTTGTAAATGAGGTAATTGAGGTAGATGATTTCAAATGTAAAGAGATAATTCATTTCAAAGAAGTGGTTATAAGATTCCTTTAAGTAGTAAGCTCTCTCATGTATTTTTGCCTAGATTAAAATTATCTTTAAAAATCAATATATGTGATTTTTCCAGGCCAAATACCTATACAGAGAAGAAGAAATCCTAGTTAATATCTTAACTTCAATAAAACCATAAATAATGAAGGATTCCTGGAAGTTACATCCTTAGTCTTGAGCAGCCAATACAGGGCATACTAAGGATTCAATGAATGTTGATTGCTTTACTCTGGTTTCTAAGACTTTAAATTCTTGTATATATAGCCTCTTGAAAGGATTGAATTCTGGGCTCTTCCCCTACTCAAAGACTTTAACAGATAAATGAATGAATGAATGAATGAATGAATGATCTGAATAATTTCTTAATGAAGGAATCAAATATGTTAGAAAATAAAAAGACTTTCCTGAGGGCTGTTAGGAATTTCTCTTTTTATAAAGAGCAGATATGTCCAAAGGATAGACCCTTTTAGAAAAATGTTCTCTTTTTTTCTCTCCTACCTGAAAATAAGAAGAATATTTTGTTTGAGTTGTGATATACATCCTTTGGGAGAGAAAGTGAAAGCCACTGATTACTTCTTTTACCCTAGAAACAATTGGCATGAGCTCCAAATGAGTTTCCTATAATGGCTATTCTCCCATGGAATTCTGCTGAACTTCTCAACCTTCTTGGTTCCATCAGTCACTAGTAAAGCATTATGTCTTAATTTTAGCTCTATAGCCTAAGGTAACAAAGGCTGCTTAGCTAGTGAGGTTTCACACCCTCTAATTAAGGGATGGAAGGTGACCTATCTGACCCCTATTATAGAAAGCATATGGTTAAAGAATTGTTTGGTCACACATGCTATCACTCTCATAGAGTTGTTCGGACAATCACCTAAGCATTCTAACCTAAGATGACTCTACTTCTCTGCTTAATCAATGCATAGTTTAAAAGAAGGACAGATTCTAGAGCAAGAATTTTCTAACTTTTTGAAACAATGAGGTAGGGAGAAGTAGAACCCTATACTTGATGAAATACATTTAATAATACATATGAAATAATAACAAGACAAAAATTATACAAATTTGTAGTCAATTATCCACATAAATATGGAATGGTAGAGAAAGAGGAAAAGAAGAAATTGGAATAAGATATGGGACAGGGGTAAGGAAGTTCCACTATAACTTCTTTTTACCTTTCCATATTATTTATTTTTAAATCATAATAATTTTTAAATGAAAACTATTTTCTCAAAAGTTGGAGATACTTTTAATGTTTGCTTTGTGGCAAAGGCCTTGCTTACACTTAGGACCAAATGTATATCTATAAAATGAAGATAAGAGTATAATAGTAGAAGTAGAAGAGAAAACAACTAAATTTATGGAAAATTTACTAAGGAGATAAGGCTGTGGAGAGGCAGAATAATTTCAGAAAAGAAAAATAATCAAAATTTAATTCAATGTTAAAAATATCTCTCCCATAGGTTCTTGCAACTTTTGGCAGGATGATTGACTAAAACAATTTGAAATAATTCAAGGGGGAAAAAGTCAGTCCAACAAATTGTTCATTCATTTATTCATCTACCTGCATCAAAGAAACACTATATTTGGGACATTGTATTACGTTCTGTGGATGCTAAATAAAGCAAAAGATGAAATAGTTTATTCCATTCTCTGTGCACTTCTAAATATCTAATTTTTTGTCATAATATAGATATGGAATCACTTGTATGCTATTTTTGTATAGTTCATATGATGTTTAAAGCTTATTTCCTTACATATTAATTTTTAAAATTTAGTGTAATGGAAAGAACACAAGGTGTAGAGGCCCTAAATCCAAGTCTGGACTAAGCTATTTATTAGCTATAATACAAAGGGCAATCTGAATGTATCTTTCTGATTCTCAAGTTTTTGAATTCAAAAAATGGATATGATAACATTTGCACTACTTTTCTTAAGAGATGCAACTCATGCATGTAAGACATTCTTGCTCTTAGGATAAGTACTCTCTAGCTAGAGTAAGATGATGAAGGAGGTATCATGCAAGGTAGTCTTAATATTGGTGAAGTTCTTACAAAAGAAAGACTGATGTACCCTACTTCAATCCAATTTCTTCAGAAATTAGGGAAGAATTAAGGACTCAGGAAAGGGACTCTGGATATAATGAAATCAAGGATGTGAAGTCACATGGACATACAAGCTTATAGAAGAGAGTGAAGTAGAGATGGTCCTTAGGGATGAAACACTTCCTGAGGGGTAGAGCCCCAGGATCCCTGGAAGAACTTTGATCCTCGGAGGGTCACTGTAAGAGTCAATAGAGATTCTATATATAAAATATAAACTAGAGGAAGATTTGGTAAAGGAGATGGATCAGTTAGCAGAGAACCAGAAAAGAAATTGAGAAAATTGGGAGAGACAAAAGAATCCAGGTGAAGAAAATGAGAAAATTATTTCATGGAGAAAATAAAGGATTAATATAATAATATAATAAATACCAACAAAATCATATATGCATGCATGTTTGTTTTTGCATCTTTATTTCTTAGTAGATTTCTTCATTCTCAGAAAAAAGGAATGGAACCTAGAAGAAACTAGATGATGCAATAGTTAGAGCACTATTCTTAGAATTAAGAAGCCTTGAATTCAAATCTAAGTTCAAAGATATAGTATGGCCCTTTGCAAATCACTTAACTTTTGCCTCAATTTCCCCAACTATTAAATATTTTGATAATAATAGTATTTTACCTCCCCAGGTTTTTGTGAGGATTAATTGATATATTTGCAAAGAATCTATCACAGTGTCTGGCAAATAGCATAAACTTAATAAGTGCCTGTTCCCTTCCCTCCCAGAAAACCATCCTTTGTAACATAGAATAAAAAAGAAATAGGGAATCAGGGAGAGGAGAGTAAACTAGTTCAATACTACTATCCAACACACTAGCCAAGTCCAATATTATATACAGTGTTCCATTGACACAGGCATCTACCTCTGCAAAGAAGGAAGGGAAGTGTGTTCTCATGTTCTCACACTTCATTGGAACTGAGGTCAGATATAATTACACAGGGAGCAACTGTTATTCTTTCCATTTACATTATTGTATCACTATTGTTTTCTCCTCTATCTAATTTGCATCAGTTAAGAATTTCTTCTTTTTTCTCATGCTCAGCATTTCTTACAGCACAACAACATTGTATTAAATTTATGTGACACCGTTTGATTAATTATTCTCTAATTGATGGGCAGCTATTTTATTTTCCATTCTTTGCAACTCCCAAAGAAGTGCTGCTATAAATATTTTATTACTACTGGCCAATAACTCTGACTCTGCTACTTACTCCCTGTGTGTCTTGGAGTAAATCATCCTTTAGGCTTCAAAAATGGGGGAGAAAGGGAGCACTTGACCTAGATGATCTTTCAGATACCCTTCAGCTCAATGATTTTTGCCCACTGTATACAAAGAGAATAGGAAGGAAGTATACAGTATATATGGTAAACAAAATTCATACAATGTGCATTGAATTTAAGTATGACAACACACAGATATCCATACGTTTAGTCACAAAAATTCACCATTCATGCACTCAGGAGACCAGAATGACATGGACTGACATTGAAAAGAGAGGGGCAAAGGCAGGAAAGAGAAAGTACGGTCCACTAGTAGACAGAAAGTCAGTGGTTAGGACAGCAGTCGACTTAACATATGAAACAAATGGAAAGAACTTGAACCCTCAACCAATATAAAAAACCATGGATATGAGGACACTCTATAAAAGACTTCCATACATGGAAGCTTTAAAAGGATTCTTATCTTAGTCTTCTTATACTTCACTAACTTCCAAATAATCTATGATCTGGCAGAGCTAGATTTCTTGATTTTTTTAACATACTATTCTATATCCCAACTTTATGTTTTCACCATGTGCTATGCCTAGAATTCTCCTTCTCCCCTCATTTCCACCTCCTGTCTTTCCTGTGATTAAGAATCTGCTCACATAACTTCCACTTTCTTCATGAAGTAGTTCAATCTTTTCCCCTCCTGCCTCATGCCTTCCTTCCAAGAACTTTAAATTCTACTCTCTCTCTCTCTCTCTCTCTCTCTATATATATATATATATATATATATATATATATATATATATATATAAACATTCTGTTTTTTAATATTGTCTCCCTCATTTGAAGATGCACCCACTGAGAGCAAGTACCATATTTTTTTCTTGCTTTCTGTCCCCAATAATTGGCATTAGGGCTAATGCTATAGGTATAAGGAACATAGGAAGTTTTTAACAAATGTTCATTGACTTTGACTTCTTTTTTTATATATATTAACAGCAGTAAGATACAAATTTAATAGATCTTTTTTTTATCTAGCCAATTACATGGAACATTATCAATAAGTGGAAATGAAACTTGGTCCACGTTATCAGAGAGCACCATAAAGACAAGAATGCTGCTGTTCAATCATTTCAGTCATGTCTAACTTTTTGTGACTCCATTTGAGGTTTTTTTGGCAAAAATACTGGAATGTATTTCCTTCTTCTATTTTCTTCTCCAGATCATTTTGAAGATGAGGAAATTGTAAGTACCCAGGGTCATACAGTAAATAAGTGTCTAAGGCCAGACTGAACTCAGAAAGATGAGTCTTCCTGACTATAAGACCCAACACTCTATCCCTTGTGCCACCAAAAAACAAACAAACAAACTGAAATAAGAATATCATTCTTCAAAAGGAATAATCAGAAACTCTAGGTACAAGGCTAATACCATTTAGGTTATGATCACAGCAAAAATTTCCAATCTTTCTATCTATCCATTGAAATCAGGATTTCAGATATGTTTTCTTCATGATGGTTTGAGAAAGTTTCCTTAGATCATTAAATGCACTAACAAGATCACCTAATCTACAGCCAACCAAATCAGTCCACCAAACATCTATTAAGTGCCTTCTCTGGATGAGGTACTATGCTAGATGCTTCACATCTAAATGCAAAAATGAAATAGTCTCTGCTTTCAAGAAGTTTCCACTTGATAAGTCATGTCCACAAGTAAGTAAACACAAAGCATATTTAGTAAAATATAAAATAAGGGAATTTCAAAAAGGAGAGAACAATTTGAAGAGGAATGGTCTCAATAACTAGGAGGATCAAGAAATGACTTGTATAAGAAGTAGTAATTGAATTGTGTTTTCAAAAAATGGAATTCTACAATGCAAAAATGAAATAGGGGTGCATTGGGCCTGGCCCATTCTAACTTGGTAAGAGTAGGACTGTTAAATTAGTGTAAGTATTTACATCTCAGAAATCAACAAACATTACAAATCAGAACTTGATTCATTGTTTTGTTGATTGTTGAAGCATAAGAATTTAATGGAGAAAATAATAATAATGCACATTAAACTTAATCATGTGTCATGAGTTCATTTTTCATTTTTTCAGGGAATGATTTTTTAAAATATTTACCAGCATGCCCCTAGATACTACATAAAGTCATAGTAACAGCAGATGATATAGCAAGGAAAGGAAAGGCAGAAAAGGAATACTAAATATGTAACCTGATGTGAATCATTTGGGAAATTTATTACCACCCAAGCACCCTAAGTCTAATGATTAAAATTGGTCTTTGGGAGTTTTTGTCTCACTGTGACAAGAAAAAATAATAATGTTGAGACTACTTTATTTGCTCCCTTTCCTTTTTATTTTTTCACTTTTTACACATAGTCATAGGAAAATAAAACTGTAGAAACTTGGCAAAGGGCATGTTAAAAATAGCCAAGTTGGGCATGGAAAAAAATTAGATAATAAAAGACCCTTTCTTGCCAAGTTTTAAGTGAGTATATAATATATACCTTTATTTTGCATTTGTCACTAGCCAACTTGGCCAAAGGGCTTATGGAAAACAGTGAAACAGGATTACTTGATTTCATTTAACCCCCCCAAATCTTCTCATAAGCAATAATTTAATTATGGGGAAGGGCAAGAGTCACAGCTTTAGGGATGTGCCATAACAAAACACGTTTTGTGGACTATGCTTAGATAAGATTCATTTTGAAATCCCAATGAGCTAATCCTATTGCTATTTATTATTTTTATTTATTATGAACTAGGGCCTAAATTGAAAATAAACACATGCCAACCATCTGTCACAAAGGCAATTGTTGTTTTGTGTCCATTGTAAAACAGAAAAGCCTCTTTAAAGTGTTTGGATTAGGGTCAGTAGCAGTTTCCATCATTACTTGGACCTGCAAATTTAGGTATTTGAAGGAGATTTCCAGTTAAAAGAGGAAGCCTGGTATATACAGCAGAAAATACTCTCATCTTGGTATGAATAAAGCAATGTTCATGTCCCAGATCTGCCATTTGCTATTCATGTTATCTTGGGTTGCTTACTTATCCTCACTTTCATCTATAAAATGGGAATAATGTTTACATTTATTAACTCTAAGTTAATAAATGTAAACATTATTCCCATTTAGAGTTAATAAATGTAAACATTATTCCCATTTTATAGATGGGTATTTATACATAGGGTATTTCAAAAGTCACCATTTTAAACTTTAATATACAAAGATGAGATAGTCTTATTAATTTTTCACTTTTGTATATCTGGGATTTGCCAGTCTTGACATGCAAATAATGTGCTAAAATCTTCTACATAAGAGAATAAAATAAGACAGTTTTGAAAAGTTACAATTACACTATTTTCATTGATACATCTTCATCCCTTTGACCACTCACTGGGTAACATTTTGTTTTCTATTTCTATTTTCACTGTGGTTCCAAGCAAAGACTATGATCCTCAAGGAGTATATTAACATTTTCTTTTGAGATTTTCCTTCCCACAATATAGTGAGGCACTGAATCTAGGAGGAGTCCTCTCCTATTTTCACATGACTATTTTGATTATGTGAGTCACCCACATGTGGTTGGGGGTGTCTTCCCACTCTTTGTCCAACTGAGAACCTCAACATATTTCCCTTGTGTTAAGGAGGCACCACACACCAACAAAGAAATATTGTTCTACCTCGGGGAACAGAAAGCTCAAATCCAGTTCCACCACTGACTTTCCAAGCCTTTAGACAACTTCCATGATCTCTTTGAGATCTAATTTCCCCATCAGTAAATGTAGAATAGCCGTCTCTTCCCCTCCCAACCTTACAGGGTTGTTTCAAGGATAATCTGAAAATAAAAGAATTAGAGTATATATCATGCATGTCATAATAATGACCATAATTAAGGCTCTTCCCAACAACACTACCTCAAGGCTATACCATGAATCAGATTTATCAGAAAGTGAGCCACACTTTTTCTCTCTTTACCCTAAAAAAGGGTTGAATGGGGTGTTCTGGGATCCCACCTATACTGTGAGGCCCTTCCAAGATGTTTTCAGGGTTGTTCATCCATCTTTGGTGTCCATCCTTCACCCAGTCCTCACCTGTGACTTCAAGAATCTGTAGCATATGCAATGGCTATGCCTCATTAAAACTGCCTCAGAAGATGGATTGAACTAAGTTGAAGGTCTCAGACATGTTGGTGTGTTAGGAGGATATCTACAACAAACATGTGAAGACTGATTCTGATAGAATAGGTAGATGAGAACAATTTGTTCCAGTGGCCATAAAGGTGACTGAAGCAGGCATTGTGGAGAGTTTAGCACTTGACCAGACAGTGAAGATGCCAAGGTCATCCACTGCATCCTTGGCCAACACTAGTTATCCTGATTTTTCTTATTGCCACTGGACTTTGATGACTGGAAGTATGATACCAACAATCTTGTACAACTCTGTCTCACTTAAATTCAGTTAATAGACAAGTAAAGACATTACCTTGTGATGGCATTGTCCTCTTCAAAGTGAAAGACATACAACTCTCATCTATCAGAACAATGAAACAATGAAACTATTCAAATTGTATCTACCCATTATAGATTACTTATAATTATTTGTTTTTCTGCAGGATATATTTTTACAATACTTTAGAAGCACTCTGAAGGCACAGACTCTTCTTTTTTTTCCATCTTTTTATCAACAGCAACTAGCATAGTCCTTGACATGTGGTAATTGAATTGAATTGAATTTCCCTTTCAAGAAAACTATACCTTCTTAAACTGTTCTTTCCAAGTTCATTGGACTTTCTGAAGTCCCTTACAACTGAAGAAATAAGCAAATTTGTATATTGGCTTCTTCCACATGAGGACATTCTAGATATTTCTCGAAACCCTATAAAGACAATCTGTGAGGTAATCAAGAACAGGTGTTAGTATTTATGAAACTGTAAGAAAGTCATTTCCTCTCTCTGAGCCTCACCTTACTTAACAGGAAAAATAAAAACTACCCTATCTACAGCAGAGGATGGTTGGGAGACTCAAATGAGATCACATATGTAAAAGAATTTTGTAAACTATAAAGTACTTCAGATGTGTGAGTTATTACTATCATCATTATCACATGATTGGGAGTTTTCAACTTGAGAAGCCCTTGGAAACAAAAAATTGAAGACATGCTAAAAATGGCAACGTGTAAAATTGGAACGTGTAAGCATGAAGACCTTGAAGATTCCCTAGGGTTTATGACAGTCATAAGAGATACTATTTGCAGAAATTCTGACCTCTTTTAACCTTGCATTGGTAGACACTTAAAACTAAATTTCTAACATTTTCACTCACTTGAGATAATTCCTAGCTCTTCTGAAAAGGATGAGAGATCCTCCTGGCACTATGAAGTCTTGATAGTGAAAGAAAAGAAGAGAGATTACTTGATTCTTGGAGAAATAAAAATCAAGCTTCATCAAATGTTGAAGTAACAAATATGAGGAACAGAATAAGCTTTGGAAATAGAAAGAAAAATCCTCATTGTAACCCTTTGTAAAGAGAAAACAAAATTGAATAATATTGTTCTTTGAGTAAGACCTACAATTTCATGTTATCTTAGCCAAGAATAGGTATGACCTTAAACAACTCATTTAGGCTTTATATTTCTTAGTTTACCAAGCTTTACTTCACTCTACACTTTCCTTTTTCTGTGAAAAATGTGACCCTCATCTTTCTCCATTCTTTCAGCTATTCACATTCTTTCCTGGAGCCATCCCCAAACCTCCCTGATCTAGTTCCTCATTAGTAAATGATTATCCAATCACTTACTCAGTGATTGGATAATCACAAGCTCTCACATCCCCTCCCCCCTTCTCTCTAGTCATAAAGTTACTACTTTAGTTCAGCAGTTCATGATTTCTGATCTGGACTATTATCTTAGTCTTCCTAACTAATCTTCTACAGAGAAGTCACAATAATTTTCCTTACTGTGCCATAAGAAATGATAAATACAGTTTAGAGATACATGAAAAGACTTACGTATATGCATACAAAATGAAGTAGGCAGAATGAGGGAAAACATTATATATATATATATATATATATATATATATATATATATATGATAATTATATTAGTGACATTTATATTAATGTCATTTATATTAATGTAATACTAACGATAATTAATTCATCCATAAACAAAAAATGAAAGAACCACAACAAAAAAAGGAAATAAATTCTATCAAACTCTAGTAACCAATTTGTCCTTAGAGAAGATGGGAGGAACTCTATCTCCTTTCACTCTTTGAAAAAGTAAGGCACTATGGGTATTGAATATTATACATATATAGCAGAGAGAGATATAAATCTGTATCTATCTACATATTCAGACAAAGCTTTTATTAATTATTTTTTTTATTTTTCTTTAAAAAACTTTATTACAAGGGTAAAGGAAGAAAAGAGTGATGTGATATAAAAGCACAAGCTATCAATAAAAATATAATAAAAAACACAAAACTTCCTCAAACAAAAATAATATTCCTAAAATAGTTCTGAACATTTTTCATTTTCTTGCTCAAGAATATTTAGAGATGCAGTATTTTTGATAGTTTAAAATAAATACTACTCTGTTTGAAATTAAAAACCCTTCACAATGTGATTCTTGCCTATCTTTCCAGATTTATTTTCTTTTCCTTTCATAAACATTTCTACTCTCACCAAACTGTCCTGGATACATCACTCAATTCACCTTCCACTTATGTGCCTTTTCACAAAATATCTGCTTTACTTGAATGCTGTTCTGCCTCATCTTCACCTCTGGCTGAGCCCAGGTGCCACTTTTGACAGGAATCCTTCCCTGAATCTCTTTCAGTATTTTTCCATCCTCAAACATATTTATTTATTTGTTTACATAATTTATGCCCCAGTAGAATGTAAGCTCCCTGAGATCAGTAAATGGCTTATTTGTTTTTTACTTATGCATTTCCATGTCTACAATATTTCCCTGATCATAGCAGGCACTTGAATGTTTGATATATTGAATTATATATGCAAATAAGGGAGTCAGACTTGGATGATTTCCTAAGGTCTCTCTAACTGTAATCTTTTATGAACCTAGAATAGATATCAAAATATTTGGGAAAAATGAAATCTCCTCAAAGGCATGGGAATTAAACTTTTGCATTTTATCCTCAATACATGATTCTGACAGAATTTTATTTTTGGAGAAATTATTGTAAATGAATATTTTGAAAGTAGTAGCATGGGGACATAGATTTATTAGTCAAAATCTCTCTCCTCAAGAATCTTAAATTTGTTAGGGGAAAGATGATACATGTTGTGAGGAATATATTTGCCTTGAGATTACAGCAGATTTTAGAAAGAAAGATAGAGACAGATTGATATATATTATCTTTAGGAATCTTTATGATACACAGTGGTCCCTCACCTATTACAGGATTTACATTCCAGAGACCCCTGTGATAGGTGAAAATCTGTAAAGTAGCAGAGTTATATTTATTTTATTATATATATATGTATATGTATATATATATAAAGTCTTTATAAACCCTTCCCACTTTCTATAAAACTTTTCCACACTCTTATTAACCTATAGTTACTAGGCCAACCAGTACCCAAGATACAGAACACAGCACTGTGGTTGGTTGCCTTTCATTCCATCAGCCAATAGCACATCATGTACAATCTCATGTTGGTAAATTTGCACAAGTAGTAGTGGTGTATTGCATTTCCATAATGTAAAGTATGGTATTCATCTGCAAAATCCTGTAATATATCAAAAACTCTGTGATATAGATTTATATATACATACATACATATATATATGCATATATATATATATATTTAAGCCCATGATACAGAAAAGCTGCAATAATAAGTGAACCATGATATAGCAAGAGACAACTATATGTATATGTGTGTGTGCATATGTATGTATTCAGAAAGAGAGAGACAGAAAGAGAGAGAGAGAGAGAGAAAGAGAGAGAGAGAGAGAGAGAGAGAGAGAGAGAAGTAGAGAGAGAACTTATAGAACACTTAAGATGAATCCAGGAGCTTTTTTCTAGTATATGTATTATTTTCACATGAGAGAGAGATTACATTTTTGCTTTTGTCCCAGGTAGCTGCTTGATTCATGTGTGTTTTAATTTTCTTTAATATGACTCAACAAATTTTAGACAAGCAAAATCATTTCAATTATTCTTCATTCTGCCAAAACAATGTTTTGGATTCTCCACTGGAGTCCTCAGGACTTTAAAAACCTCATACACCTGACTGAGATGGAGTGCATTGACTCCAGTGACTCCCTATTTCCTCCAAGATCAAGTGTAAAGCCCCCTGATTGACAGCTAAACCCTTCATTTCCTAGCCTTTTCTTATATTTCTAGTCTTCTCAACCTTAACACCTCTGTATGAACTTTGGGAACCAATGACATTGATCTCCTTGTCGTGCCTCACAAAAAGATGTTAGATCTTCCTTCTCTGTGTCTTTCTACTGGCTGTTCACCATTCCTAAATGTTGTCCTTCTTCTCTACCACCTCCTGGGTTCCATGGCTTTCTTCAAATCCTAGTATCTGTAGTTACTCCCAGTTCCCACCCTTGTCCTCACTAATAACGTCTTCCCCATGAAATTATCTTCCATTTGACTCTATATACCTTGAATGGACATAGTTGTTTGCATATGTTCTTTCTCCTTAGAATGTGAATTCCTTGAAGGCAAAAATGTTTTCATCTTTCTTTCTATCTCTAGTACTTTGTACCTAGTAGCCGGATGTCACAGAGATAAAAGTCAGCTCTGAATTGTTATTTGTTTTTTTTGCAAGACTGCTCTTTTCACTAAAATGGGACATTGTACATGGAACCATTAAAAAAAAAAAAGATCAATATGATGACAATCATTTTGAGATTCAATTGTCTCAATCTCATACTTGCAATAATAATAATAATAAATGTAACACTGACCAGTCTGACCCCAACTTACTTGAAGGACTTGTATATTATACTTAATTTCTTCCACAAAGCTCTCCTAGCCACTTAATACTCAAATTAGCTTTTTAAAAGATATACTTATTCCAAAACACATTAGCTGCAGAAGCAACATCTATGCGCCATATATGGCTTAATGCATGATAAGAGCTACATATACATTAGATAAGTTAAATTTCAAAATAAATTAGGAAGAGTTGCTTTTTTCCTCTCAATTATCAATTGATATCAATGAATGATCCAAACTTAATTAGCTTTTAGAAAAGAACATTTACTTAGATGCTATAATATAATCAGTTGATCAAAACAACCTAAGAATAGTTGATGACTCTTTCATCAGAACCTATAGAATATAGAGAGAAGTGGGCTCGAGCTTTGGGAACCCATGTGGCAAAGGTGTGACTTCCAGTCCCCTGACTGTTGGAAGTTCTTTTCTTCACTTCATGAGCACTCAAAGTTCTCTTTAGATACAATGTAGATTTTCTTCTTGGCTTCCTAGTAATTCTTTTTTTTTTCCCTATGCTACAAAAACTTAATTTGGCAATCGCTTCCATAATATATTTTTGGAGAGTTAAAAACACTCATTTTGGGGGCAGAGCGAAGATGGCAGCTTAGTCAAAGTCACAGAACCAACAAGGAGATGGAGAGAGGGGGCTGTCCTGAAGAAAAAAATAATTTGAATGGTAGGCAGAGAGAGACGATTTTCACAGGATACGGGGGGAACCAGAAACAAAACTATATAAAGAGAATGCAAACTAATCACTCTCCACCAACTGAGTCAGGTTCCATGCCTAGACATAGGCCAACTTTGGGACACCAGGACTCTGCCTAAGCCAATATCAGAGTATCCCACACTCCACACCCACCTAGACCTTGAAGTCTCTAGAACTTGGCATTTTCAAGCCTTCATTGAAGTGAAGCCCTTAGCCTCAGGGCAAAATAACTTACAGTGCTCTGAGTCCTGAAATTCATTAGCAGTTTTCAGAACTCCCAGTTCACAGGGAAAAAATGCTGGTAAAATGAACAAAATGCAAAAGAAACACCTAATCATAGAAAAAAATTTATGATAACAGAGAAGAGCAAGGCATTAATTGAGTGGGACATAAGTGAGGGCAAAGCAACCACATCCAAAACCTCAAAGAAAAATGGGAATTGGTCTCAGACACTGGAAGAACTCAAAAAAGGAATTAAAAATAAAATAAGGGGAAGAAAAAAGGGGGTGGGTGGGATTAAAGCAATGCAAGAAGAAAATAACAATCTAAAAAGCAAAATTGGCCAAATGGAAAAAGAGGCACAAAAAGAGGCACAAAAATTCAAAGAAGAAAAGAGTTTCATAAAAAGTAGAATTGACCAACTGGAAAAGATTAAAAAATTCAATGAAGAAAAGGGTTTCATGAAAAGCAGAATGGACAAAATAGAAAAAGAGGATCAAAAGGTCATAGAAGAAAATTAGTTAAAAAAAATTAGTTAAAAAAATTAGAATTGGGCAAATAAAAGCTAATGACTTTATGAGACATCAAGAAAAGAAACAACAGAACAAAATCAAAAGAATGAAAAAATAGGAAATAATATGAAATATCTGATTGAAAAAGAAGTGACCTTTAAAATGGATATGAGAAAGATAATCTAAAGATAATTGGACCACCTGAAAGTTATGATAAAAAAACCCTAGAAATTATATTACAAGAAATTATCAACGAAATGTGCCCTGATATTCTTGAATAAGAGAGTAAATGGAAATTTAGAGAATCCACAGATCACCTACTACAATAAATCCACAAATGACAACTCCTAGCTAAGTTCAAGAGCTCCCACATCAAGGAGAAAATACTTCAAGCAGTCAAAAAGAAATGAGTTAAATATCTTGGAGTTCCAGTCAGTATTACAGCAGATATGGTAGCTGCTTCATTGAAGGATTGGGAAGGCTTGGAATATGATATTCCAAAAAGGAAGGGAACTGAGTTTACAACCAAGAATCACTTAATCATCAAAACTGACTATATTCTTTCGAGGGGAAATATGGTCATTTAATAAGATAGTTTTCCAAGAATTACTGAAGAAAAGACTATACCTAAACTAGAATACATTTTTGAAGTTTATCTCTTACTTAAAGAAAAAAAAAAAGGATGAATTCCTCAGGCTTTCCAGTGTGAAAAGGGCTTGTACAAACCCTAACCCTAACCCTGGGATAAACCCGGCCATCTTCCCCACCCCCCACCTTTTTTTTTTTTTGGCTACTAAAGTATTTAGAAACATGATTATGAAAGAATGTGAATAGTGTGGGGAATATCTTACACTGCTCATCTTTGTGACTGGTATAACTGAAAATTATAAGAAATTTTTTCTTCTTGTAAAGTGCCCTTATTACCATAGCTCTGTTGGCTTCAACTTCATTGTTAGTGGACCTTGCAGGTAAAAATCCTTGCCAACTCTTTCTCATATCTCAAAAATATCAGTTGCAAGACTTTCTTCTTTCCTCCTTTTTGTCAAAGTAGCCAAAGATGTTAAAGTCTTGAATTCATAAGTAACTAGGTAAGCAAGGACTTTCCTGCTGAGTTCTACATGACACAAATTGCTGATAAATGATGGATATTTCAAGCTATGTTCTCAGGAAGCAGGCTTAATTCCATTAATCCAAAGTGTTTTCATGTTCTTCTTTATTCTCCTGGCATAGACACATTTTGCCAAGACTCCATTCACATCCCCGATGGCCAACTTGAAACACCAATTTTTCCTTCCTCCAAAGAGCCAGTTTTGCTTTGCTATTTTCTTTGTTATAACAAAGGGTGCTTTTCTTAGAAGGGATCAAGTGGGTAGTCAGGGAGGAGAGTCACTGGAAAAGACAGTAATGTGAGGATGCATAAAATAACAATAAAACATTTTCCGAAAGAAGAAAAGGCTCTGGATTTGACATTAAATTAGATAAATACAGGAACTAATGTTACTGATGAACTCTAAAGAAAAGATCGTGTGTGTATATTCAAATTCAATGAAAAGGTAAGATCATAGCCTTTAGAATATTTGGGAATCAGATGTTCCACCAGTCCTACATCTACAGCTTGATTGCATTGGATGAAAGAGCTTAGAAACCAAGGGAGCACAAGAGCAGTTTATAAGGAGTAAAGAGTTCAGAAGCAGAAGCAGGATAAGGAAAAAAAAAACATAATCCAATATTTCTCAATAGATACCACATGATCATGGAGTCAGTTTCTACAGAGGTAATGGGAACATCCCAGAGCTTGACAATAAAATATTGTCTGCTAAGTCTCCAGTTCCTTACTTCTTATTGTCTTAATGGCTACCTATGATTACAAGGCTAGACATTATGTTTTAGAAAATTGTTTACTTGAAGAAAGAAATATAGTTCTTGACTTTCTTATCTATAGGCCTCAAACAGTTGCTCAAGCAGTAGCTAATTAAATCTGTAGTGTTGATCATAGCTAGGTAAAAACCCAATTAGTTACCTTTCAAGGTTGAATATACCCTTCTAGAGAAAATAGAAATATAGATGAGAGTTGAGAGGAGGGAATTTCTAAGCTTTTTGCTTTGAGAATATGGGATCTTTAGCATTTCATTTCAGAGGGACACTGGCAAGCTCATGATTCCGGATAAGAATATCCAGAAAGTTAGAGTTTTGGAACCATGTCAAATTAATATAGGTGGAACAAAGTGATGCTATTTAGCCTGGAGAAGAGAAGACTTGTGGAGTAAGAAAGAAGTGATAGTATTCCAGTATTCATGTGAAAGAAGAATGAATTGGCCCTTTTTTTTAACTTGACCCCAAATGATAGAATTAGGAGAAATTGGTAGAAGTAATATTGAGAAGTGTTAGTCTAGAAATAAGTACAGAGCAAATATCTTAATAATTGAATCTATGCAAAATCAAATGAGCCACCTTGGAAGAAATTGAGCTAAATTTTTAGTTTAGACTTCAAATGATGAAGAGATCTTTATTCAGGTATAAGCTTAACAATATAGCCTACAGATTTCTTTCTAACTGTCAAATTCAAAGTCCATGTTGTCAAATAAAGATTATCTGCACAGTTTCTCTTACATCATTGAATACAGATTGAATTTATCTTCATTCTACAGGTGAAGAAATTGAAATTAAGAGATATGGTAGAAGTGAGATTAAAATATAAGACTTCTGATTCCAAATACAATGCTTTTTCTACTATGCCACACCATGATATGCCATCATTAAGCATATTCAAGGTAGAGGGAATTCTCTAGAGTTCTGGACTATATCTTCAGTAAACAATTCACTTTTTCCCCTGCTACATGAATGATGGATAAAAGTGGGAAGTGAGAGGGTTAATCTTGTTTTTTGCATGGATTCAAGACAATATAAGAAATTTGTTCATGATACCTTGATGAAATAAGAGATGAAGCTGAATAGGGAAATTCCTACTCCCACTCCTTGGAATTAACCACTGGCCACAATTCCTCCTTAAGTGTTTTGAAAAGTTCTAATAGAGTTTGTCACACATACACACACACACACACACACACACACACACACTCCTTTAAATCATTCTGCTGAGGTTAGGGTGTTCTCTTCTCCCCCAAATCCAGAACTTCTTCAGGTTCAGCCAATTACTGAGCCATGGAGCCAAATTCTATTTTTAGTGGCTGCTGCTCCCTTGTTTTGCTAGTTTAGCCCAGACAGGAAACCACCCTGTCTGGAAGGGCTCTGTTAGATCCCAGGAGAGCAATCACACTCAGGTGTGAGAACTTCAAGGCAGCAAAGGGATGTTCCCATTAATTACTGAGCATGACTCAAAAATGGACAAGGCCAAACATTGCTTCTCTGATGGCTATTTAATTCATGAATAAAAAAGATAGAAAGAAATTAATCCATATGAAAAAAAAAATTGAGCCAAGAGTCTAGAAGGGAATTCTATAAGCTCTGCCTCTTTCCCTATTATTCTATGTTTTCTAAGAAATTTAGTATGGATTTTGTAAAGATCTGGTTGAAAGTAGATCCTTATGTAAAAGATATGATTCTTAGGATCAAAGATTTAGAGGCCAAGGGACTTTAGGCATAACCACATCTAACTCCCTCATATTTTACAAATTAGTAGTCAAGCGAGATTAAGTGCAGAAGGGCAGACAGGTGAAAAATGGCAGTCAGAATTTGAACTCAAGTCGTTTGATTCTATAGCCAATTCTTTGCATTATATATATATATATATATATATGTATATATATATATAATACCAAAGGCATATGTATATAAGTTGTTATATAGTTAATATTATGTGCAAATGCATACATACGTACATCTTTACATATACATATCAATATATGTGTGTGGATGTATATATGTATATATGTATTACAGAAAGGAGAGCAAGCAGTGTGGATTTTGTGAATTAGCTAGAAATAGTTGTTGTTCATGATGTGATAAAGAGTGAGAGATAAGTAATTGTATCCTTCACATTCCCAGTTTCTCTATACTAATTCTTGTCTTGGATATGAACTAATTTTGAAGTAGAATCAATGTTGTATTAGATCTGATTAGAGTCCAGGAAATGCTCAGTAAAAAAAAAATGGTGAAAGGAAGGAAACTGATTCTCATCAAACTACTAGGAAGTTTATTCACTCATACTCATGCTTAAGTCATGATATTGACTTTCAACCCTCCATAACTCCTGGTTCCATATGTCTCTCAGGCATGCTTAGAATAAGAAGATGAGTATTCCCCCTATCTTTAGCTTTTTCTTTTCCCCAACTCCTGTGATTCTTAACTCTGCTCCCCTCATCTCTGCCCCAGGGTATGTCTGAGGAAACCACCATCTCTCCACTTATAGTGCTGCCTGAAACAACAGCCTGAAACCACATTTCATACAGACTGTCCAAACCCAAATTATTTAAAAGACATCACCAAAATGTAACATGCAAACCCAGTGTCTCTAAGCACTTTGATTTTTATGGATTAATGCAAAACTGTTTAATGTATTTATCAATTACACGTGTGACAAATTGAATCACAGAATCACAGAGGTGGGAGGGATCTATCTCAAAGGTCATCATATCTGTCAAAGAATTCCCAACACAATATCATTAACAATTCATTATCCATCTTTTGCTTAGAAACCTCCAGTGAGGAAGAACTCACATTTAAGTATGCTAAGCAGCCCATTCCACTTTTGGATAGCTCTAATTGTAAGGAGATTTTTTCCCTACTATTAAGCCTAAGTCTCTGTTTCTGGAAATAGCACTCATTTTTCACAGTTTTTGTCTCTAGCACCTATTAGAAAAAATCTAATCCCTTTTCTCCTTGACAAGTCTTAAAATGTACAAAAATATCTATCATGAATCTCCATAAGGCTTCTCTTTTCTAACCTAAAGATTCTCATTTCTGTCACACAATCATCACATGACATGGCCTGTAGCCATCTCACCATCCTGGTCATCTACCCCTGAACTTGTTTTTCCTAATAAATGTAGCATTTAGGAATTAATGTCAGCCTTCTAGTAACTTGATAAGGATAGGCTATATCATCAATATTTCTTCTCTCCTTCTGGGTGTTACCCTTCTGAATAAAGCCCAGAATATCATTAGATTCCAAGTTACCCAGTTAACTCTTCATTTAACTTGTAGTTTACTGAAATCTTTAAATATTTTACTTATGAACTGCTATCTAGTGCCACACAGGGAAGGCAACTCATCCTAAATGAAGCAGTTAAGTACCTGAAGAAGAGTCAAGTGACAGTATGTGCCAGACAAGTCAAATAACCACCTTCATCTTAAGCACAATTTCCCTTCAAACCCTGATAATGACAACCTGAGACCTGAACCCAAGAGCCATGGGAGTAGCTATGTTCCCACCCCAGTACCCTCGAGCAATATGCATGGAAGCAACATCTTTGGAGATGTAGCCTAGCAAATGTTTCTGCAGGTATTGTAGCCACAATTGCTGAAGACCCGGACAAGAACTTTCTTGACATCAAAATCCTTGGCATTGCCAAATTATTAAAAATAAGAAATTATTATTTTGATATTTTATATTTTTAAGTTTTTATCAGTGACAATGTCTTTAGAAATGAGACTAACATCTGCTTTGCTGCAGCAACCTAAGGACCATGGCAGAATATATCATCAGAATCCATATAGTTGAAATTCCCCATTACTAGCTATATCATGTTTAATGCCAGGTTTTTCTTCTTTGATTCACATCTAATTGTTCTTTTTATATGAGTGGTCCATATTATAACACTTAACACTTTTTTTTCCTTTGGTTGACCTTCATTCAAATGCTTTCTACTATATTTTCCCACTCATGTTTCTGAATTTCTCCACAAAAGTCTATATTCTTAATGTGTAATGCCATTTCACTGCCTCGGTTTTATCTATTCTGTTTCTTTTGAATAAGTTTCCTTTTAGAGCCAAAATCATGAGCTATGAGTTCCATTCCATCTCATCCAAGGTTAATGATTCATGCCTAAGGTACATAACCTAAAGTGAGCTGGTATAAACAGGGAGAAAAATGATGTTACCATGTAGATGATGATGATAAGGTCACAATTAATTTTCCACTCTGTAGGGAAGTTGACCTTTTCAGAATCTATCATACCCCATTCTCCTAGTTATTAAGTCCAATTCTCTATTTGACTAGGATGTAGGATCTCCTGGAACTATCCTATTTCACTTTCCTGTTCAGTATTTGATGGATAGATACATTGGCAAGCAGAAAAATGCTATTGGAGGTTCATGTTCAAGGAAATGGTAGATAGTTCTTATATTCAAACATTACTCAACAAATGTCAATTCAACAAATATTTCTGAGTGCATACCATACTCAGTAAAAAACACTACATTAGATCCTGAAAGGGATACAAAGGTGAGAAATACACCATTCTTACCCTCAAAGCGTCCAGCCCAGGATTTTTTTAACTTAGGGTCTATGAACCATTTAAAAATATTTTATTAACTATATTTCAGCATAATTGATTTTCTTTGTAATGCTATATATTTAAAATATATAATTCATATATGTAAATATTCTTCTTAGAAGGGGCCCTTTGGTTTTATTAGACTGCCAAAGGAATTCATGACACAAAAAATGTTAAAAACCCGTTATAGTGAAAGAAGGGGGTTACAAACCTTAAAAAGATGCCATCCCTACCTCAAGGAGCTTATATAATAGTGTAGGGGTTCTTAATCTGGGGACTATAAGTGTTTGATATATATTTATACACACACATACACACATACACACAGAGAAAGATACCAGAATAACAACTCCTAAACTATAGCATATATTATGTGTGTATATGCACATATGTTATGTATTTGTATATAAATAGAATTAAACTATTTCAATATGATTTATTCCCTTTGTAATCTTGTATGTGTATGTATACATATATATGTAGTGTGTATATATATAAACAAGCTCATAGAGCCCAGATTAAACATGAAATTAAATATTAAAGTTGTCACCCAATTAAATGCATTGAAATCATTTAAAATATGTGTATATATACATCTATATTTCAATATGATTGGTTTCCTTTGTAATCTTATTTATTTTATTGTGTGCCTTTTTAATAATATTTTTAAACATTATTCTGAAGAAGCCATAAGACTCCCCTAGCTGCCTATGGGGTTTATGATACAAAATATGATAAAAAATTCCTATGCCAATGGGAAAAAGGAAATAAAACCAAAAATTCATTTAGGGGAAAGATAATCAAGAAGGAGTAATAAAGAAATGGCAAAAGGTGTAAGTGCTTTTCAAAAACTTTCATTCAGAGTATCAGTTTAGGCTACTATATAAGCATATAAGCATGTATTCCAAGAACCAGTTATTTAGATATTTCTACCTCCAACAAGAATGTCATAGGTATTGCTTGATTCATTTCTTTTTATTTTCTTTAGAGAAAATGTTTTATAGAGCAGGTTAGCAAGTTAAAACCTATAGGAAATGAGAGTTATAAAAAATTCTGAGAAACTTAGGAAGATTTAGATGAACTGGTTCAGAGTGAAGAAATCAGAAACAGCTCTTAGGAAAACAACATACAAAAAAAAGACCAGAATGAAAAGGGGAAAAAACTAATAAAGGATATCAAAGTTTTGATTACTACAATAATAAATCTTGATTCTTGAGGATTGGCGATGAAATGTATTTCCCTGTTCCTAATTGGTGGTAGACTATGAATGTTTCTTATGCTGTCATACATGGTTACTGTATTTATTTTCATCAATTTTTCTTTCTTTCTCAAAAGGGAGGATTCTCTGATGGGGAGGTTAAGTGATACTGATACTAAAAAAAAAAAATAACCAAATCACATTAAAAATAAACTCTTCAGATTAGGAAGACTAAGAAAACAACACTGCCTGTTGAGAGTATGTATTTGAAATATCCCCATTTTGTTGACTGCTGATTGAATTAGTGCACTTAGACTCAAATACCAGCCCTGCTATTTACTATGTTACCTTTTGATAGTCATATAATTTCTCTGGGTTGTAATCTAGTACCCCCGTCTCTGAGCAAAAGTACATTAAAATTACTATATCAGGTGGAAAGATCATAGATCAAAAGCTAGATGGGACCCCAAAGTTAATCTAGTACCCCTTCCCTCTCATTGTATTTTTTTTATTTTTTTTTTAATTTGTACCCTCCATCTTAGAATCAATACTGTGTATTGGTTCCAAGGCAGAAGAGCAGTAATGGGTAAACAATGAAGATTAAGTGACTTGTCGAGGGTTACACAGCTAGGAAGAGTCTGAGGTCAAATTTGAATCTAGGATCTCCTGTCAGTAGACCTGGCTCTTAATCCACTGAAGCAACTAGCTGTCCCCACACTCATTTTAAAGATAAGGAAAAATTAGCTCAGGACAGTTAAAATTATCTACATCATAAGGTTCTTTGACTCCTAGTACTGTGGAATGAATATTAACTCTGGAGTCATGAGGACAGAGGTTCAAATTTCACTTCTGATGCTTTCTACTATATGACCTTAAGCAAATAATTTAACTTCTCTGAACTATTTTTTCCCTTATCTTTAAAATGAAGGGGAAAGGGATATTTGCTTAATGTTGGGGTTCTATCCAGTTCTAGATCGATGATCTTTTACCTGATATGATAATTTCAATGCACTGTTGCCCAGAGACTGGAGGATACACTGAA
The DNA here is from genome assembly GCF_027887165.1 of Monodelphis domestica. Lineage (NCBI taxonomy): Eukaryota > Metazoa > Chordata > Mammalia > Didelphimorphia > Didelphidae > Monodelphis > Monodelphis domestica. The sequence goes on along the minus strand of NC_077228.1, from coordinate 218,150,588 downwards.
TGACCTTTGGATTCTGCTTTTCTTCCAACTAGTCCAGAAACTTCATTCCTCAGTGGTATTTGAATTATTTTCATAGAAGTCTGGGTTCTAAAATAGATTTCCAAAACTTCTTTGGAAAACAAAACAACAAATGCTTGACTTGTGGATAAAATGGTGGGCCTGGTGTCAGGAAGACTGTGCTTAATTGCTATATCTTACTGGCTATGTTATCCTGGCTAGGTTACTTAAGGTCTATGACCCTCTGTTTCTTCATTTGTAGAAAGGGGTGTGGGCACTAATAATACCTACCATATCTCCTCACATGGTTGTTGTAAGGTTCAAGTGATGGAATCTATGTAAAGTGCTTTGCAGACTTCATGTCAATTGTTAGGATTTAATTTTTTTCCAGATTCCATGTTGATATAATTTTTAATATTTGTCTTCTGACATTTTACGATTCATGTTCTTTCCCTCCCACTCACATCTCCTCAAGAAGACAGTTAATGATATATAGGTTGTATATATGTTCATCTTGTTGTGAAACAAGACATATTTCTTACACTAGAGAAAAGTTAATGGAGGAAATAAAGTGAAGAACAATATGTTTCAAAGTGTATTTGGATTCTATTTGTTCTTTTTGTGGTGGTGGATATCCTTATTCATCATGAATCCATGGGAATTGTCCTGGATCCTTGCCTTGTTGATAATAGCTAAGTTATTCACAGTAGATCATAAATTATTATTGTTACTCTGAGCAACATTCTCCTGGTTCTGATGACTTCATTTTGCATCATTTCTTATAAGTCTTCCCAGATTTTTTTTGTGATCATCTTGTTTGTTATTTCTTATGGCACAGCAGGATTCTATTACCAGCATACCCACAACTTGTTCAGCCATTCTCCAACTAATGGACATCCCATTAAATTTCTAATTATTTTTTACCACAAAAAAGAGCTGCTAGAAAAATTTTTTTTTGGTACAGGTGATTTCTTTTCCTCTATCTTTAATCTTTTTGCAATGGTATTAGCATTTTAATTTATTATCTCCAAATTCCACCAAGTCTGGGATTCTGCAGCAACAACAACAAAAAACATCCTCTGAGTTTCACAGTGCTTTAGAAAGTTTGAAAATCAGTGTTGCGCTACATCAAAGCCCATCCATTGAAGTAACACTAATAGTAAGTGTTCAATAAATTTTCCTTCTCTCCTTCCTTCACTCTTGTTCTTTCCTTTCTTCTTTCTTTTTATTGTCCCTTTCTTTCCTTCTCTAGTTTCTTTTCTCTTTCCTTCCTTCCTTTCCTCCTTTCTCTTCCATCTTTTCTACTTTTTTTTCTTCCTTTCAAACATGGTAGAAAGAGGCATTGTACTTTGTCCCTGTTCCAACAAGTTCTGGGACCTATAATAAACCACCTCTTGTTTCTGAATTTGTTTGTTTATCTGTAAAATGGGAATCATAAAAATTGCATTACCTTCCTCAGGGTTGTTATTAAGAAAAAAATCATTAAAGGTTTGATGTAAATATAAATTAATTGTTATTATAGTTTTACATTCAAACTGCTTAGGAGTTTAAATCAATGTGAGTCTTGACTTTCTCACCCATAATAGGCACTGTCTGCTCTGTCTTTATCATCACCACTCACACCAATGCCCACCACCTACTCCAGGATATAGTGTAACTGCTCTGAAATATTTCTACAAAATTATTCCCTGACCTAGTCACACAAATGGAAGAGACCCTCCTCCTCATCCTGCACACCACACACACAGACACAGACACAGACACACAGACACACAGACACACACACTATCACAGCACAGTCCTTAAGTCAGACTGATGGTAGCTTGATCAAGTTCAAGATACTTTCCATCCCCTTGAGAGGTGTTATCATTTCTTTCTATCAATCAACCAACCAACCAATCAATAAGTATTTTTTTTAAGAAACCTACAATATGCCTGGGACTATGTACATGAGGTGCAGAATGACAACTTGTCCCTTGCCAAAAGTCTGAAGAGGATAGAAATGCTTGCCTTCTTGGATGAACAGAAATGTCATGAACATGGATGTCTAAGGTAAAGAGCGTCTTTCTCAAGTAAAATCAAAGATGAAGGAAGAGAATCCAACCTCAGTCTCTTTGCCTTGAATCTGACAGGTTCTCAAATCAACTGGATTTGACGTATACCAAAAAATATCAAGGTAGTAACCTCAAGAAGACATCCAATTCCAGAAAAGAGGGAGAGAGACAGAGACAGAGACAGACAGACCGACAGACAGACAGACAGACAGACAGACAGAGACCAAGAGAAGCAGAGAGAAGTAGACACTGGCAGAGAAAGACAGACACAGAGAGGCAGACACAGGCAGAAAGAGACAGGGACAGAGAATAAGAAAAAGAAGGGATATAAACAAACTAACTGCAATCCTATTCTAATTAAAACTCTGAAACTCTGCCAATCTACACCAAGCATGCTGTTGTTTTTCAAGGCTTCATTTCATTAAGACCAGAAGTTGGGCAAGCTTCCCTTCTGATTACTGGGCCAATGTGCTTCTCTGTTATTGCTACCACATTGAAGTTGGGGGAAAAAAACACATATCTGGCATCATCAACCCAGACAAATTTACATTTCATTGTGGACGATTATGTTTGCTCACCTTTACTCAGCTCTGATCTCTCCCAGCCAAATAAGTTTTTTTATTATTATCATTATTATTCAAGCAGAGGCTAAAGGAAATAAAGGGATATGTGTATGTGTGTGTGTGTGTGTGTGTGTGTGTGTGTGTGAGAGAGAGAGAGAGAGAGAGAGAGAGAGAGAGAGAGAGAGAAAGAGAGACAGAATATACAACTTTAACTTAGAAGATCCCTTATAGATACTTTAGAAATGGGTTTATCTGTTCCACATGTACACTTATTTAGTTTTGCTTTTAAATTATAGCTTGTTTCATCCGTCACTTAAGATATGGCACACAGTGGATAGAAAGCCCAATCTGGAGTCAGGAAACCTTATCATCCTGATTTCAAATCTGGACAAAGATATTTACTAGCTGTTTGACCCTAGGCAAGTCATTTCATCTTATTGCTTCAGTTTCCTCATCTGTAAAATGAGCTGGAGAAGGAAATGGGAAACTGTTTCACTCTTTTTGCCAAAAACAAGCAAAGACCAAATGGGGTCCCAAAAAGTTGGACACAATTGAAAAATGACAAAACAACATCAAAAATGTGGAAGGTAGAAGGGAAAGAGTCTAAAGGCTTACTGCAAGATCCCTGTTATAGTATTACTTCCTTATTGGGGAATCATGCCAAACAGTATAAAGCAGAATTTTCTAGAAGTTATATTTGTTTTGTACAGCAAGTAAGAAGACATAGTTATCAAGAGTCTGTTATAAAAGGATTAGAATGTAAGCTCCTAGAAAGTAGGCCAAATTCCTTTCTTTATATAGGTTTCTTTAGCACAGGAGACAGATTTAGTCCTGGAGTCAGGATTATCTGGATTCAAGTCCTGCCTATGACATAATACTTATATAAACATAGATAAATTACTCAGTCCCTAGAGCCTCTAGGCAAAAATCTACGACTCAAGTTAGGGAAGAATTGTATCAGGAAGAAGAGATTTTTATCCTAGGATTCCACTTTGGAGATGAAATCCCAGGACTTTTTCTTTTCTTCCCCCTCAAAAAATGGAAGGGCTAACATAGATTCATTGGGTTGATTCCAAGCTTCAAAATTCTATTTGTGTTGTGAAAAGTTTTGTAAAGAGATGAACTAATTCATATGTGATAAGAGAAGGTTCCATCATGATGTTGTCTAAAGTAAACTCCAAAATGATTGCAAGAAGGATATAAACATCCATTATATCCCAGATAACTTGGAAAATGGTATAATTGGTTGGAGGTTGTAATAACAGGAAAGCAAAAAGAGAGAGGGAAAAACAAAGAAAAAATCAGCAAAGAGATACTGAAAAAATGTTTACATGTTTCTGTTTGTGTTGCTGTTTTGTTTTGTTTTTGAAAGTGAACTAAAGGGCAAATAGACAAATTTAACCTCCAAAGTTTCTTAAAGTTTGCAATCTTGTATTCTATAATCATATGCATCTATCATACTTTTTGAACATGGTCATTCAAATAATAAATTGCCAAATGAATTAATGAATTAATTAATAAAGTTTATGAATTACAAGACACGTCATAAGCAGTTTTGAATGCTCTGTACCCTCCATTCTACACAGACAATAACTACTGAGGAAAATAACATCCATCAAAAGTGATGAATTTCCACTAATTGCATTCTAATAATTCCAAGCCAATTCTCTTAGTAGTCACATTGCAATATGCATGATGGAAATCAATCCAGGAAAGCCACTCACATAATTAATGGTTCACTGCAATTCATAGTAGAGAACAGACTGGTTAAGTCAGAGTTGAGTTCAAGATGGAGAAGCCACTCTTGATTTCAAAGATTAGATCTTCAGCTCAAATCAAATTAACCTCTATTTTTTTTCTTTTTTCTATTTCTGAAGAGTGTAGGAAAAAAAACAAAACAATTAGATTCCTAGCACTCATACGACAGGAGAATAGACCAGATAAGCCTTGAAGACGTTTTGTTGGTGGCATTTTTCTTCTATGTATTAACTAACCAAATATTGGCCAATCTTTCCCACATTCTGGTTTATGACATGCATAATAATAGAATCATTAACCTCAGATGAATAATTTTTTCATATGTATTCACCAGTCTATTAGGAGACATTTCAGGAAGAAGAAAGATCTTCTCTGCTATTGCTGAAATCATATTATGAAAGTCATGCTCAGAGACACTCAAGTTACTCCACAGACTGATATTGTCCAATCTATGTGTCACATATTAGGGTATGTGTGTGTGTGTAAATGCACATTCTGAGATAGATTTAAATTTCAACTGAAGACATAGGAAAGAGGGATTTATGAATTTTAAGTGGTTATGTGCCTAGGCAGAAGCTCCATAAAATGTTTTTGCAAGAGTAGTTTCAGTAGCATGGGGGAGGAAATGGGATAATAATAATCATAGCTTTAAGGTTTTTCAAAACACTTCATAAACATTATCTTATTTGAATCTCTAAACTACCCTGAGAAGCTGATGTTTTTATTGGTCCCATTTTACAGAATAAGAATCTAAAGCTGAGATTCAGGGATGTTGTAATTTACCCACAACTAGTAAATGTCTAAAAAAGAGATTTGAAACCACATCTTCCTTATTTCTGGTCTAGTGTTCTGTCAGCCATGAGACATATGTGGCTCTGAAAAATACCAAAGAAGTCTGTGAATCTCCAAAATCAAAGAATCTGGCTACATTTAGATAGTCTGTTGTGGGGCATGGAAGGAGGTTTAACCTTAATCACATCCCATGCATAATAGATATATCAGAGGTGCAATGAGAATCAGCTGACCAAAAAGCCCTAGTCTTGGAGATACACACTTGGAGTATTTATTAAAAACTCCACTGGCCCACATCCTGTTTTCTTTCAGTCTCTGGATGAATCTGCGTAGCTGGATTGTCTCTGGAAGTCCCTTCCAGATCTGGCTCTCTGTGCTGTTGCAGGAATTTGGTTTCCCCAGGATCTGTTTAGTCTCCCTTGGTGTTTCCGAACCCCTGAGAGGAACAATCTTCCGCCAGAGAGGCCTTGCTGTTAGATGTTCTGCCATAATTGCTTTACATATGGAACACGAAAAAAGAGAGGTCAAAAATTCATCTTGGATCACACAGAACCATTAGCCATGAATTGAGCTTAAGATTTCTGATTTTCAGGTCAGTAGTACTCCCCTTCATTTTACTAACTGCAAAGGTGAGGAGGAGGACAGAGGGTGAGACTTTCTGTTTTCCAAACTTGACGTTTATAAAATATATCTGGCTTTTCCTAAATTTTAGTGACATTTTACAAACTATATTTATATGACTGAAGCAGGGATTCTTAATCTTGGGCAGACATGCCTGAACATGGAACATATACATTATATACACACACATTCATCTATATGAATTATATATATATATATATATAATAAGTATAGATAAATATGTATGTGAATGTTTATGTGTATGGATATTTGCATACATATATATATAACTAAATTTCAGTATCATTAGTTTCTTTTGTAATTTTATATTTTGTAATATTATATTTCACTTTATGCATTTAAAAACATTATTCTGAGAAGGAGCCCATAGATTTCACCAGACTGCTGAAGGGATCCATAACACACTAAAAAATTAAAAGCCCCTGAATTAAATTTTGATCAAGTGAAATGACTGTTAAAATATATTGTACAGCAATGAAAACTAACAGGTTTAAATGCACTTCAAGAAATTCATGTCATAGAATTCATCCTAACTATGCAGAAAATCAGTTATCTATATGCCCTGTCTATTTTTTTCCATTGTAAGACTCATCTTAAAGATGTATATATTGAATTTAATCCAAGATGGAATAAATCTGGACATCTGTCAAAGCTAAAGTTTATTTAATGCCCTTCATCATTCCATAGACCATAGAAATATTAGAATTATCAAGAATGGTTAAAAATAGCATTTAGACTTGAAATAAGAACTTTTATCTATAAAACTTCACAGTATCCTTTGCCAGGCTCAGCAAACAGTATTCATCAGTTAAATAAATAAAACATTAAGAACAGAAGGGTCAGCACAAGCCAATATCTACATATTTGCTCATAAAACACTTTGGGTCTTATGTTCTTTCCTTCGTCTTTTGCATTATGATATGCATCATATCCCTTTGTCTAGGTTAAGTTCCTTCACGGTAGGAACTATGAATCATTTCTCAATGTGTTGCCCTTATTAATGTTTTTTTCTCCCTTATTAATGTTTAATAAATGTTTATTGAACTGGCCCATACTGAGGTAAATTTATGGATAGACACTGGCCTATCATTTTTAGTTCATTCTGAACCAATAAACTTGCTAGAATATGGGAAGCCTTTCCCTTTTTTCTTCCCTATTTCCCTTGGCAGTTGACAAATGATAACTATACCAGTCTGCTTCTGAATTTTAAGGAGCAGGAAAACACTCATGTTCAACTTTAATCAAATTACATTTTTATTGATAGCCTACAAACCACCAATAAGACATTCAATCACACAAAGAAAGATAGAGACACATCACTAATATCCTTCATTGCCAGTTCTAAAGTTTTTCTAATAAATGGACTGCACTTATAACCCAACCCACAAATCCAATAAAAATCAGTACAACTAGCAATTATTAAGAGTTTGATGTGTTTGAAGCACCATACTGGATTCTTGGAGTATAAAGAAAAAAAATATCCCCTCCCCTCCATGAGTTCATTGGGGGCTAGGGAGTTGGGAGAAGAGAGCAAGTATAATATAGAAACTGATAAATGTATATTTGGGGTCTACCAATCAGGAGCTTCATAAAATTTTTCCTGGAAATGGCACATGAATTGAGCCTTGAATAAATCTAGAAATTCTAAGAGGCTGATTTGAAGAGGTGGAATGTATTCCAGCAGGGTTAGCCTATCCAAAGTCACAGAGGCAAGAAATAAAATAGCAAATTCAAGAACAAGCAATCTGGCTCCATTGTAATGTGGAAAGGTAAGTGAAAAAACCCTGGAAAAGTTAGCTAGATTGTTTTGTCCTAGAGGTAATAGGGAACCACTGAAGTTTCTTGAGCAGAGAGAACTGAAGACATAGTGGAGTGGACCCAAGAGTTTAGGGTCTATTTAGTTTTAGTGTGATGTATATAAAAAGAACTGTGGTTTCTTATGTGGGGCAGGGGTCAAGGAGGGAGGTGAGCATTTACAAAGTGCCTATTATGTTCCAAGCACTATATTAAATATTACCTAATTTGATCCTCACAACTCCATAAGAGAGCTATTATTATCATCCCCATTTGACAATTGAGGAAACCGAGGCAGGCAGAGGCTACATGAACTTACCCAAAGTCACACAGCTAGTAAGTATTTGAGGACAGATTTGAGCTCAGATCTTCTGACTCCAGGCCCAAAACTCTATCTGCTTTGTCACCTAATTAACTCTGCAAACTCCATCACTTCTATTGTTGTTTTTCCATCATTTCACATGTATCTGACTCTTCATGACCCTATTTGGGGTTTTCTTAGCAAATATAATGAAATGGTTTGCCATTTCCTTTTCCAATTCACTTTACAGATGAAGAAACTGAAGTAAACATAATCCCTTAGCTAGTAAGTGTCTGAGGTCAGGTTTGAACTCAGGAAAATTAGTCTTCCTGACTCTAGGCCTGGCACTCTATCCACTGTGTCACCTCGCTTCCCAACCGCCTGTCATACAGCAAGCATTAATTGAATAGATAAAAATATGTTCTGGGATTGGTAGAATTATTTTGGCATAAAGTTCTAGGCTTGTGGATTAAGCCATTATTTTAACTATTTCCATCTGTCTGTCCAGCCTCTTTCCTCAGAAGAAAATGGCCATGTCTAACCAGCCTGTATCAATACCATGTATCCTGGACCACTTTTTATTTTCTATTTCAAATCATAATTACTCACATGTGTGCCATGTGTCCCTCCAGATTGGAAGTTCCTTTAGGGTAGGGACAATGAGTCATCTCCTAACCACTTTTCACATGCATGTAGGCAGACACATATACACATACTATATATACACCATTCTCTTCTTTCTCTTCACAGTGGCCATCATTATCATGTCCCAACACTTCTGTGTTCAAAAGCAAAAAGGATGTATCAGAAAACCCAGGATGTCATTGACGATAGGGTGTTAGATTAATTAGCTGCAGCATCTAAAAATACACACATCAATATATTCAATATGAATTATTTATATGATAATTTTAAAAGCTGATATATAATCCATAGCCCCTTAATGGTAATAAAGTGGTTTTACATACAATAATTCATTTCATATACACTGAGGCAAACTTGGGAGGATCATCTAGTTTAATTCACACTTGAACAGGAGATTTCCTCTACAACCCTCAATAAGTAATCCCTCAGCCTCTGAAGGCAGTATATTTTATAATTCTAATTATTAGAATTTTTTTTTGTCTATTAAACTAAAAATGGTTGCTGTAACTTCCAACTATTACTTCAAGTTTGACTTCTGGGACTGAGTGGCACAAGCCTAATTCCTCTTCAATAATACTCTAAACACTTAAAGATAGCTATGATCTTCCCATCTCACCACCTCAACTAATCACAAGACAATAACAATGACACACACACATACACACACACACACACACACACACACACACACACACACACACACACGCACACACACACACAGGAAATAGACTCGACAATTGCCCCTTTTGGATTTTAGCTTTTGGATTCAGTCATTTGACCAATTTCCCAAAATATATGCCCAGGCTGCCCACATTTCTCCATCTTCAATAGAAGAATATGATGTTTATACTTTGTCAAATATGTGCCAAATCCAGGACTCTTTTCGGTATGCCAAAGTATTGCCCATATATCTTGAATAAAGGGGAAAAAATGGAAGCATGTGAAAAAAAGAGTTGAATCAGGAGGAAAGAGTTAATTTCCAAATGGAAGCACAGTAGTCACATACTAAATATACCATCTTCTGCATATTTCTCCCAGATTAGTAAAAAATTAAGTTTCATGACTTCTATTTTCTCCAAAGATTATTCCTATATTGATTCCATGGGTTCTTAGATTAACCATGGACCTCAGAGGCCTTAAGGTAGTATGGCTCTCCATATGTCTAAAATCCAAGCAAATAAACACAGAGCAATGTGTTCATTCACTCCACTAAATCCACTTACTATAATTCTCTCCCTCCCTCAGAGTTGATTGACTTCTGCTCCCACAGCTTGTTCTTAGGATTGGACATCTACTAGAATTCTATATTAGAACATGGAGTATATTTGTATAAAGTAATATGAACCACAGACATAGTGTGTTATTCCCTACCATGAAACCCCATCAATCTGATGAAAATAATCATTCTTAGGAAGTAAAAAGTCTGGGGGAAAGTTGAATTTGGGTTAATGCCAAGAATTAACAAGGGGTTAAAAGCAGGGCTGCATTTTTTAATTGACTTGGAATCATTTTTATAGGGAACTATTCTGACTGATTACTCCTGTGCCCTAAAATGCTTTTGCCTGAAGAATGCTACCCATGCTAAAAGATTGCAGATGCAGAAAGATGCCTTTCTGATCAAGGTAGTGAGTTTAGAGAGGAAAACACTGAACTCCAGGGAGTCAGTTTTTAACTCCAGTTTATATGACCTTGGAAAATGTGTAATCCTCTGATCCATCTATCTAGCCCCAGAAGACATAGCTAGGAGCAATGGGTGAAATGTGAATGGGGATAGTAACATCTGTGCTGGTTGGAAAAAAAGAGATGACATGGCATTATGGATAGAAAACCAGCCTTAGAGGCAAGCAGACCTAAATTCAAGTTTCTCCGAAGATATGTTGGCTATAGAATCCTGGGTAAATTGCCGAGCTTCTCAGTGCTCTACTAACCTTCCAAGGTTGGAGTTCTAAAACTTTTGTTATATTATGGCAGTTACTCAATGGCCATCTGTTATATTATGTTATGGCAAAAATGCAATAACATGTTGGCAATGTGAAGAAGTGGATAGAACTCTTCTCAGGATAATGTTTTGAAATACATAGAATTACAAGGGAAAACAATTGTATTAAAATACAATCATCAAAATGTTATTTTGAAAAAACCACAGATAATTACTTTTTAGGCCCCAGGTTAAAAAGTCTTGCTAAGAGTAAATTGCAGAGAAGATGATAACCTACTTTGATAGAGAAAATGTCTTCATCCAGGAATTCTCTATGCTAGTGAAATCACAGGTCAGGTCCCTGTCCTCTATTTGTACCTCTATTTTATAATTTTGTAACCTTTAAAGTGTCATATAAATAAAAGTCTAATACTATATTTCATATGTAATCTCATTGAAACAATTATTCCTTCCAATCAATGCACATTTAAACTCATCCATTCCTAGGCATTTTGTATGACCACAGACAATCTGTTTATTATGCCAAAAGTGTTCCTTTTATCTTGACATCACAAATATGCCAATCGAAGGCCTAGGCAATATTTGGTTGTCCTTTGCTCTTGCCATATGACCAATTAATTCTCTTTTTCACTGATTCATTTCCTTGATGACATTCTTAACTCTGCTTCTCATTTGTAATTCCTTTTATAGCCTGGTAATGTCCATCATTTGCCTTTCCATTTCCTTTCCATTTCACTTCTTCCAAATATAAATTGCTCCTGTTATTATGATAGCCTAATTTACAGAGTTGTTGTGAGAACTGATAACTCACATAAAGTATTTTGCAATTTTGAGATGCTATAATAAATGTAAGGAGTCTTTAAGACATTATTAATACTATTTCTGCAAATAACTAAAATGAGAAGTTTCTTCATAGTTAGTTACTCATCAGTCAGGTCCTTGAACAAAGTGATTTCTGTGGTTGGTTATCCAACTAAAGCCAAGACCTTGAGTTCCAATTAATATTTCAGTTAGCTTCTTTCTGTTTCATGTCGTATTCCTAATATTGGCTAATTTTATTATACATGTGTCTCTAAAGGGACAAGACTAAAGGCTGTGAAGGATTTGTTCCAATGTATCTCTCCCCATTGAGAGGCAACAGGTATAGTGGACAGGACACTGAATTTAGAGTCAAGAAAACCTGGGTACAAATCCTGCTTCAGAAACTTACTAACTGGGAAACATTAAATAAGACACTGCATCTCTGTTTGGGCTTGATGGCCTCTAAGATCACTTCTAACCTTAAATATACAATCTTACTTCTACTCCCAGCTACAACTATGATGAGGCAACTAGAGTATTGGCCCAGCATGACAAATTTACAGGATCTAAATTTAAATGGTGCTAATAGTCCTTCAGCAGTGAGAAGCAATAGAGCTTATTGCCTGGTGAGCAAGAATAATTAGCTAAAAGATCAAAAGCCTGGTTGAAAAGCATGATAAAGAAGTGACTGGGAACTTCACTCAGACATCTAAGTTCTCTCTGTCAGAAGCAAAAAACCTAATGACTTCTTAACTTGTTTTAGTCATAATTTAGTCCTTTAAATGGTGGAGGAACCAAGAAGGAGAAATTCTCTCCTGTATGTGATTCTCATGAATAAGTAATAATAGGAGGTATTTGGAAACCCCATTAGAATTCCTGATAGAAAAGAAGGAACCTGGTGACTGACCGACTTAGACTTATATGAACCCTTGCTTCCAGGAAAGTGAATTTAAAGAATTCGGAAGAAAGAGATAGGGTTACATGGATTCCAAAGTTGAGGAGAAGTTAGCCCAGGATGGATGGAAAATATTGAAGGATAAAATTCTGAAATTTCAGGGATGTGACTCCAGTGAAGAGGAAAAATGGAATTGTCCAGAGAGAACAATGTAGATGCATAGTGAATTTATCAGTCAACTTCAATGAATAATGAAAAATATGTAAAATGTATGCTAGCTCAGTTAACAGCAAGGATAGCCAAAAGGAAAATTTTAGACCAGATTATTAAAGAGATGATTGGTGAAAAGAAAGCAGTCACTTTACAGAGCTCACATGGCTTCATTAAAAAAGTCTTGTCAGACTAACCTCGATCTTTTTACAACAGGATCACAAAGCTAGCCGATAAGAAAATGCTGTGGATATAGTTTACCTGGATTTTATATAAGTTTTTAATAAAATATCTCATGCTGTTCTGGTATAGGAGACTAAGCTTTATAAAAACTAGATGTTAACATAATTGGAAGGATTCAGGAGTGGTTAGGTGACCAGTCTCAGGGAATAGTTTTTAGGGATTCAAAGTCAACTTGGCATAAGATTTCAGGTGGAATATCCTAGAAATTTGTGCTTGTTAACATTTATATCAGTGATTTGGGTAAAGAAAATATTCATCAAAAATACAGATTGCACACAGCTGTAATAAACAAAATGCATTGGGTGACTGAATCAGTAGCCAAAATGATCACAACTGTTGACAGCATGAAGAATTTAATGATGAAATTCACTAAGAGTAAATATAAAATCTTACATTTTTATGCCAATATTCAACTTTACAAGTATAGACAGAGGAGACATGTAGTTGACTTTTTTTTAAACCTTTACTTTCTGTCTTAAAATTAATACTAAGTATCATTTCTAAGGCAGAAGAGATAGACAATTCTAGTTAAGTGACTTGGCCAGGGTCATACAATTAGGAAGTGTCTGAGATTTGAACATAGAATCTCCTGTCTTTAAGTCCTGCTCTCTATCCACTTAGCAGCTTAGCTGCCCCCATGTGGTTGATCTTTAAAAGACATAGGGGTGTGGTTAGTAAACCTTAAGCATCACAATGAGTCAACAGGGAATGTGGCAACCAAGAAAGTTAATATGATCTTGGGCATTAAAACAGGCAAGCTATCCAGAAACTGGGGAGCAAATGGTCCAACTATATTCTACCCTCACAAGACCTCATCTTGGATATGCCAGGTTTTAAGAAGGACATTGAAAAGCTAGAAAGTTTCCAGAGGATTGCAACCAGAATGGCAATGGACCTTAGGTTCTTGTTACCTGAGGATCAACCAAATGAAATGTGCATGTAGAAAAGTATAGCCTGAAAAAGAAAAGAACTGGTGGCAAATGGAGAAAGAAGAGAAAAATGGGGGATATGATAACTATGTTCAAGAATATAAATTTCTATCCTGGGGGAGAAAACGATTAGAATTATTTTGTTTAGTCCCTCCATGCTGTGATTTTCCCAGTATCTTTGACTCTTCTACTCTCCAGAAATGATATACCATCCCCCCCTCCAACTGAGAACATATTTTTATACATTTTATCCTAGTCATAGTATACAGTTACAAATCTTCCAAGAAAAAGGTTACTGTTAATGATAATTAGTTTGTATTTAGTGTTTTAAGGTTTGCAAAACACACTACAAATATTTTATTCATACAACAATAGTGGGAGACAGATGCTATTATTATCCTCATTTTATTAATGAGTAAACTGAGGCAATCAAAGACTGACCAGGGTTCATTCTTCTGGTAAGTGTCTAAGGTTAAATTTGAATTTAGTTCTTCCAGTCTCCAAATCTAACATACCATCACTATGTATATTGAAAAAGAAAGTCAAAGCATACTTCCTATAGATGGGAAAACAGTAGCATTATTTTTATGAACTGCAGCACACCACCAGCACACGTACAAAGACACTAAACAATGTTTCACCCCAGAACAGATGCTTGCCTTTCTAAAGATCTGCCATCCTCCCATATCCACCCCCTATCAGGTAAGAGCAACTCTATTCAAGCCAAAAATTTTGCTCTCTAATGAGAGGCATATGTGATCCCCCAAAAGGAGCCAGCTTCAGGTAGAGAAATCTGGCAAAAGGAAAGAGATTAAAGACAATTGGAAGCAAGGAGTCATATGTAATGTTACTATGGCTTTCTTAACATACCCATCCATCATTTTGTAGACACTACATATGGCGCTGAGCCGTCTCTGCTCTTCCTCAGCTACCCTGCACCATAGCATTGATGCCTTTATCCTTTATTTATGAATTGTTGGCAAGAAAGAGATAGAGAAAGGAATAGGAAAACATATACATTTTTTTCTTTTCTTATTTTTAGCCTTTTAAAATAATTCTGCAAAACCTCTGATGCAGATGATAACACAGGATTCTTCTTAGCATTATCTGAAGATGGTAGGCAGATAGGATGCTATATCCAAAGAATCTAGCTGTCCATAACTTCTGTGATTTACACACATATGTGTGTACTATATTTGCAAATATACGCATTTATATAGCTATATCTGTATAGAGATCTATACAGATATAAATATATAAATCTAGATATCTGTATAGATATTTGTATAAATCTGTGTAATTATGTTGTAATGTATTGTTCTTTTTGTATAGTTATTTTTAGATGGGTCTTGATTAAGAAAATGTTTGCCTTCATAATCAGAGACAAACTATAGAGTTACTTAAGTTCAATTGAAGAATCATTAATAAAGTTTCTATTGTGTTCTAGTTGTCTTGGTGCTTGTTTCTCCTGTGCTAGAGATAGAAAGACAAAAATATGACTCCCTGCCTCAAGGGAGCTTACATTGGGGTGTGCAACAAAATAGACATAGATAAATAAATGCAAAATAGGTACAATGTAAATATACAGTAATTTGGGGAGTGAGAAAGATGCTCCCATTGGGAAGGATCAGGAATATCCTCAGATGTTCTATAGGAGTAAAGTGGTGGGGAAGGGAAAGAAGAGAAATAGAATGCTGTAAGTGAATCAGTTATAAGTAGATATGTGAGGCAAGGGAAAGTGAAAAGTACAGCAATATAGTTTAGAGTATAGATTGCTTAACTCTAAGGCCAGGGGCAGTCCTACTCCTACAGCATTTGGGTGTTCAGAGGGAGAGAAAGAAATGAATATGCTTGCTTATTGGCATTTTGCCACTGAAATTACTTGCCTCTGTTGGGATGTCACCAGAATTATTTTACTCAACTTTCATAAATAATCTCAATGGGAAAATGTACATATATATTCACAAGGCCTTTGATCTTTCCTCTAAGAGAGTATCCCAAGGCTATCTTCCTAGATAGGAAAGTTAGAACTCATTACAATACCATACACTGTACTATGAAGTACTGAAATATTTTATTGATGCCTCTTATTCTTATATCACTTATACGTTTCATTATCCCTTCACCTACCCCTCTTGAAGAGTTGACAAAAATGAAGGGAAAAATAGATCAAAAGCACTAACCAACACATTAAAAAATTATGGCATCATATAAAGTATTATCTTTTCTTTGATCATTATTGCTTCATAGCATTCTTTTAATTTATGTTTCTTAGTCAATTTATGTTGTTGAAGTTGTGTAAATTGTTTCTGCTTCTGCTTACTTCACTTTCAGTTAGTTCATATGTCTTCCCATACTTCTCTATATTCATCATAGTCATTTCTTCTTAAACCACAACAAGATTATTTTACATTCATCCACCACAAATGTTTAGCCAAGTTCCTTTGCTTTGTTGAACAGCTGAATTCCATCAGAACTCCACCAATAGTATGTGAATATTTCTGAATTTCCATAGCACCTCTGACATTGGCCATTTACATCTTTTATCTTCTTTGTCACTTTACTGGATATGAAGTGAAACTGCAGAGTTTTTTATTTGTATTTTATTAGTAGTGACTAGTGCCATAGTTGTTATTCTTATTTTGAGAACTATTTGTTCATGTTCTTTGACTTCCCCATTAAGTATGGGAGAAATCGATAGCTTTAATTGTTGGTTGCTTTCTTCTTTAACCAGTAAAACTATTTTGAGTTATTCCCTTTTTGTCTTATTGATAAGATCTATCCATTTGGGAGCCCAGAAGCCCCATAGATCTGTGATCATAGGTAAGACACTTTAGTCAACTTTGAGTAAAATGGAAAATGTTTCAATCCCATATTATCATTTTCCTAAACTAGTTATATCTCTAAAGATCCCAAAGTATTTGCTAGAAACATAAATAACAGGTAACACCTGTTCTCAGTCAATCTTCATACTGAAATGGAGAGATCATCTCTAATGTATGCCCAAAATTGGACTTTTCAAAAAAAAAATGAAAACTTTTGGAAAAAAGAAATCATCTTTGAAAGAACTTCTATGCCATCACCCTAACTGGTATGCATTTGAAAGATCCTTAGTGCTCCTCTCTTATCTTCAAATATTTAAAAAAAATATTGTCTGATAAATCTCCTTTGGATATATCAATCTTGTGTAGGAACATTCCCTATTTCCCTTCTTTTGTAAGAATTCTGGGTTAACATAATTGTCTCATTTGGAAAAAAATCTTGGCACAAAATACAGGAATTTAAATAAGTAGACGAAATTGATCCTCACTTTAAAACATAAACTGATAGAGAAATTCCTCATTTGCCGCAGTGAGTGGCTCTAAAATAACTTTCCACTCTTCCCTCTTCTCATTTCCCTATAAAATATGTCATCCTATTCTGTTTCCTGTTGGAAATGTGGAGAACCTGGGTTACATTTAACAGCCATAAAACCATAGTGTCCAAGCTGTGTAATAATTATCTCTTCACAAGTCCACAGGTAATTTTATGTTTCTCTTAAAACAGGGCTGGAGAATTCACATGGCACCTAATACTCTCTAAAATTTCCAAGTTTTCAATCAAGTTACTCAAGTCATTTTGAAAGCACAAAATAAACTACATTTAGCTCAGAATTCTTAATTTCTGATCTGAATTCACACAATTTACGCCTTCTCCTACCCTGGATCCTCTGTAACTAATGATTTTCTTTTTCCTATAAGATGTGGAAAATTAAGTTCAAGTGCCAGCCTGGATATTAAGGTGAAATTCTCAATTTCCTGAAGTGGGTCATTCATTCCTAGTTTTAATATGACTAAATAATCTGTGGTTAATCTAAAATTCAGTCATCTTCAAAACATGACCTTGAATCTAAAAAGCTCTTGATCCAACATCATAACTTTTTAAGGAAGGAAACAAAAATATTCCTGGCTGCTTTATCTAAATCACAAGAATGAAGATGACTAGAAAAATCTTTTCAGGTCAAAATCATGCCAGATTTCAGTAGTAGGGGAAGTCATTGTAGCATTTTTTAGTCAACAGACTCAGTCATCAAGAATTTATTTTGCTTGCCTGCAAATGAGTCAGTTGAAATCTATAGTAAAGATGAGACAAGCTCCCAGGCCTCATGGATTTGGTGTCTTGGAGTGCCTTTGCATTTTTTTAATTAATTAATTATTTTTAGCAATTACATGTAATAGCAAATGCCCACAGACACTTCTCGAAGTTATATGATCCTAGTTGTTTCCTTTCCTCCTTCTCTTCCTCCTATGAGAGCTGGCAAGCAATCCAGTCTGAGTAATATGTGTATTATCACACAAAACACACATTTCTACATTGTTCATTTTTGTAAGTGAATAATCTTAAAAAACCAAAACCTCCAAGCATATGCCCAAATAAACAAGTAAAACATCATCTGCATTCCTACTCCAACAGTTCTTTCTCTGGGGGTAGATAATATTCTTTATTATAAATTCCTCAAAATTATCCTGGATCATTGTGTTGCTGATAATAGCTGTCTATCACAGTTGGTCACTGCACAACATTGCTGTTACTGAGTACAATGCCTTTATTTTGTTTTGTTTGTTACCTGTATAGATTTGTTCCCACAAAGGATTAGTCCCATTCCTGACCAAGAAATTTATAGTTCTGCCAGAATGGCTGTGTCTCTGATAACCAGGATAGATAAGGGATGTGGATTACACCAACAAATTCATTGATATAAAAAAAAATTACTTATGTCAATGCAAGTTGTCACTCTCTTGGTAATTTATGTTATTAGGGAGTTGCTTAGACAAGTGAAAAAGGACTATGATTGTGTGTGTGTGTGTGTGTGTGTGTGTGAGAGAGAGAGAGAGAGAGAGAGAGAGAGAGAGAGAAACAGAGTTATACTGACTGTTATGATTGGCAGATCTAATAACCTCTAAGAGTTCTAGTTAACTCTTTAAGATTATAATTTGCAAAGAAAGTATTGATCATCGCTGGTGAAGGAGTTTGCTGGGTCAGTGAAATAGAGTTCATTTCCTATCCTTAGAGTAATTATGTTACAACAATTAATTAAATGTAGAGGTTGAGAAAAAGTAAAAGATAACCCCATAGTTTCAACACCAGAAAGTTAGGTGGAGTAATAGGTTATCTCTGAGATATTCATATGTCCAATACAAAGCCAAAGATGTGAAATTAGAATTGAGACAAATAGTACTAGAGAAAAAGTGGGGTTTTTTTTGTTTGTTTGTTTGTTTTTTGTGGAGATGTGGGAAATGAAGTCATGGAAGGGAATCAGTTGATGAGACCCTTAAAAGACAGAGTTGATTGAAACAAAGAGAGAGCCTTGGTAAACTCACTGACTTATGTGGAAGAAGGAAGGACTAGCAAAGGAGACAGAAGCAAACAGAGATGAAGAGTCAGGAAAATCAGTGAAGGAAAGAATATCCAGAAGGAAGGATAGTGATTAATATTAGCTGCTATAGAGTTGGCTTTGCAGAGGATGTTATTGAATTTGGCAATAACTTAGACATTCATGACTGGAAATAGTGGCTACAGTAGAGTGGTAAGAAAATAATATAGATTTTGAGACAACGTGCTATATGGAAAAATGTCAAGAATCTATGGATGTAAAAATTGATCTATTTCAAGATATATTATAGTAAACATTAGAATAATAAAACAATAGCTTGAGGATGGTGGCAAGGTAAAGATAGGTTCAGAGATTTTTTTTAAAAGATATGGGAAGATTCAAATATTTTTTAGGAAGTGGTGCTCAGATCAGTAGGGAAAGATTATCAATGAAGCAATTTCAGAGAATGCAGGCAAAATTATTATATTACACATTTTACATATATTTGTGCACATAAACATATGTACATATACAAATGTACACACACACATAAATACATAAAGGCAATGGAGAGACATCTTACTGTTGTGACTAGGCTGAAGCACATTACAAACAAGGAATTAGATTGGAGAAGGTATGTAAATAATGTTATCAAAGAAGTGTTTGAGTAAGAATACATGATCCAGCAATGTGGCAAAAACAAATAATAATCAATAAACAGTTCATGTAGTCCAATTTTTCTTTCTGATGTTATGGAAAAGGTATGAAAGTCTACAATGTGTTGAGTCTTGCTCCACCCCTCTCATGATGAATTTTTAGAAACAGATCCCAAGATTCTCATGAGATGAGCAAGAAGGGAGGAATTTTGATATTCATCACTAAAGAAAATAATCAAATGAAAGAAATTGCAGATGCATTTGAGTATTTTAGTAATTATAGTGCTTAGTCAAGTCCAGGATACTGGTGAGTCCTAGAAGTTTCATGTTTAGAATGAATAAATCACTAAATATGTGAGAAATGTCTTTGGTTTGGGGGAATGGGTGGTAGGGTTGGAGAAGTAAAGAATGATAGCGAGTCTCCTAGATTCATACAAGTGTCCTGAAGTTCTGAAAGGAATATTAAAGTGCTCAACAGAGGATTAACTGTCATTAGACTCCCCCAGAAAGGTGAAAATGACTTTGAGTTCTGCTGAAGATACGATTCTCATATATAGGTCTAAGTAACTCAAAACAGCGGAGCTAGCAAAGTCCAGATACTGTGTCTAACTTCCACCATCAAGTGATTTCAATCTGTCATTTAGGCAATTTCCCTCTTCTTCTTCCATGTAGTCTGTTAAAGAAATCATGCATTATATATTTACAGCTATAATAACAATGATAATAATAAATATTTCTATAGTGCTTACCATATGCCAATCACTTTATAACCATTATCTCATTTGATTCTCACAATAAACCAGGGAGGTAGGTACTATTATTATCTTCATTTGTAAAATAAGGAAACTGAGGCAGATATAGGTTTAGTGACTTGCTCAAGGTCACATGACTAGTAGCAATATAAGACCATGTTTGAACTCAGGTCTTTCTGACTATAAACCAATCCACTATACTGCCTAGCTATTGTTAGTTGGAAGGAACATTAGAACATATTGAGTCCAACCACCTCATTTGACAAAGATTCCTAGGATACTAATTTCTAATTCTTTTTTAAACACTTCCCTTCCATATAATAATCAATACTATGTATTGGTACCAAGGCAGAAGAGTGATAAGGGCTAGATAATTGGGGTTAAGTGACTTGCCCAAGGTCACACAGCTAGGAAGTATCTAAGGCCAAATTTGAACCCAGGACCTCATATGTCTAAGCCTGGATCTCAATCTAATAAACCACCATGCTGCCTCCTGATATTTTATTTTATTTTTTTAAATGTTTGGTGTCTAATTCTTGAACTCTAGAACTCATATGGAACATTCATTTTCAAGAATACTAGTCTTTGACCTCCACTTGAAAAAGAAATGAGGTTTGGACAAGCAGAAGAATTTTACTGTGTATTTCTCCAGTAGTCCACTGGGGAAGGGGAGGATGAGGAAGAAATTCCTTTTCCCTCTGATACATTTAAGCCTGAAAGTTAGAGGGGGAAAAAAGAATAGGAAAAGAAAACTGGTTAAGTTTCATAGTCCATCTTAGTAGCTAGGAAAAAGTTACTCAATACCAAAATCTATCTCCCATGGTTCTTACCCATCAATAGTTTCGAAGACGCTAAAGACACTGGGAAACAAAGTTCTCTGTGTCCTCTCAGCAAGGGTCTAGTATATACTTATAACTACAAGGGAAGTATGTTTCTGATGAAAATCAACATAATCTAATCGGGTCAACTAGGTACTCTCCTGATCTATATATCCTTTTCCTTATATTTAATTTAGTGATAGAGATCAATAAGGAAGTAGTATATGTACTATAGAAATCTACTTGAGAAACCAATTGGCTGAGATCTATCTCTTCATTATACTGAAGGATAATTCAATGCTTCAGTAATCCATCATTTTGTTGGTATTAATGTTCTCTTCCCAGATGGATTTCACAAACTGTACCTTAGTCCTCCCAAGCTTTGCCTTGAAAGATGAATTTAATGAACTTGGGTATCCAAATATATTTCATCAGTCAGTAGCCAAATTTCTTGTGAAGAGCCTTTCAAGTATAGGTACCCTGGTCCTTTTTTGTCACCTACCCGGTGTCTCCTCTGACTCTCAAAATATGAAATGATAAGATATTTCTAGTGTAGAAAGTTGCATGTGTATCCCTTCCACTTAGCACAATATTTTTACTATTAAGCCTTTACCTTGTTCCAAATATGGTGGTAAGGGATAGATACAAAAAGAGAGGAGAAACATGATCCCTGTCCATAAGGATTTCATATTCTAATGAGAGAGACAATAAGAAATAACTATGTACTATCAAAATATATGTGACATAAATGGAAGATAATTTTAGAAAGAAGGTATGAGGTAGAGGTGAGGGAAGAAGAGATCAGGAAAGATCCTCTGCAGAAACTGAAATTTGAGCTAAGATTGGAAGAAGCCTAAAGATGCCAAGAGGGACAAATAAAGATGGAAATAATTCCTGGAATTATAGATAAGTAATGAAAAGGCAAGGTTTCAGGAGATATACTCTTATGCTAAAGGAACAGAAAGAAAGTCAGTACGACTTAATCATAGAGTGTATGAAGGGAAGTATTATATAAGAACACTGGAAAGATAAGAGGATGCCAGTTTGTGAAGGGCTTTACAATCCAAATGGAAGATTTTCCATATGAATCTATAGGGTCTTGAAAGCTACTAGGTTTTATTGAATTGAAGTAGAAAAACATTATCAGAACAACACATTAGAAAAATAGACTGGAGTGGGAAGAATTTTGAAGGAGGGAGCCATACTAGAAAGCTATTGAAATAGTAAAAGTATAAGTGATACAGGTCTGAACCAGAATGGAGATCTTTGAATGAAAAGGTATATATACAAGAGATGTTGCAAAGATAGAAATGATAAAGATTTCATAAAAGATTGACTATGTAGGGTGAATACAATTCAAGGATGTCACCAAGTTTGCAGTCTTGGGTTACTGCTGAGAGAATGGCAATGTCTTCAGCAGTAATCATGAAGTTGGGAAGACAGGAAAATTTGCAATGAACAATAATGGGTTTTCTTTTGGACATGTTGAGTTTGAGATACCTATGGAGCATCTTTTTTTGCAATTTATGAGAGGGAGTTAATAATGTAATATAAGTTTGGGACAGAGACTCAACTTTCATATATAGATCTGAAAATCAAGCCTCTCCATGATTGCAGAGAATAAAGAGTAAAGGAGTGATTAGTAGGACTAGTTTAAACAATCAAGGGTTGTGGGAGGTGAACTTTGAGCTGGGCCTGGAGGCAGTGGCCATGAAGTGGGGAAAGGAATGGTGGAATAATATATGCAAAGACATGGACATGGGAATGAGCAAGATGTGTTTTTGCGTAATGAGTGGATTGGCTCCACTGTCCACTTTGCTTTGGCTTCACCTCTTATACCAATGTGCACTTAGAATGAAATTTAAAGTGTAGGAAACAGAAAGTGTTTTGTCCCCTTCGAAGAGTATCCTATTTTCCACTCTAGTCCTATTTTGCATGCCTCAGTCCTGACTCGGCCATCCTTCTTTCAATAGGTGCTTATGTTCTCGCCAGGAAAGGGCAGCCCTTGCTAAATGTTATGGTTTGGAATGATCCTTCACAAGGATGGAAAACTGAGTTAATTCAATTAAGGCCCAGGGTCCTGGGAGTTGAACAAGCTACAGTCTCAATTTTATGAGAGGATGAAAAGTTAATTATTTGCCCAGCTTGAGTGAAGCCTACTTTGAAAATCCCTTTGCAAGAGAGTAATTTCCACTGTGACTTCCCTGTTAAAAATCAAGGAAGGTTTAACCAGGGTCACAGAGAGAATCTTTGGATCTGGATGTTCAGATGTGGCCCTGCTGCCCTAGTGCTTCCTTTACCCCTACCCCACCCCTGGATTACAAGGTTTTATAATACAACTCAGACTCCCCAAATTAACTTAAGGCTAAGTCCATACACAGAGACTGGTTTGACTAAAATTTTAGGTTGGATTCAAGCAATCAAGTATTTATTTTGTTATTATTATGATTATTTGACTACCCCATGCCAAATAAGCCATTTGACTGGATTTTTCCTCTTTTGACTGATTTCTTTGGCTTAACAGGATAAGTCAGGCAGAAAGCAGCAGGGATATCCTGGCTCCAGAGGCAAACCCAAGGCAGGCAGGAAAACCAGGTCTTATTTGTATCAGCCATGACGCAGGAGTTCCCCTCTAAAAGGAACTCTAGCTCTGTGATCAGACAGACCCTGATTCATCTCAGGCAGCCTGACTCCAAAAGAGGTGTCAGGTTTCTTTCTCTCTGGCTTGTTACACCCATCCCAAAATAAAACTGGGGGCAACTTCTAAAACAAAGTGTATATGACTCATGCCTAATATATCCCCAAAAGTGAGTAATGGAGTTCCTTGAACAAAAAGGATTCAGTGCACAATAACTGTATCAGGTAAAGGACAACAGATTATTTTCTCTGCTATAGAAGACAAAAGAACATATTCCAAAGCACTCAAAAATGTGTAACAAAGACGAAGACAGAAAACCTTTGAGATAGCTCATGACACTCATGATCTCTCCAGAAATGGAGTCTGCTGATCAAATATTGTACATTTGCTTTAATCTAAACCTAAGCCATCTAACAAGTTAAAATAGTTTTCTTATTTAATTCTTCGATTAATTTTTCTTTAGTCTTTAATCTAGTCAGTAAACATCTTAACTACAAAGAAACATTATGTTTCATGAATCTTTCAATGAATAGAACATATCCAAACCAGATACTCAGGAACTTTTAAGCACACAAGCTTTAAAACATCCATTATTCATTACTGATAGTCACTGGCCTACTATAATCAAGGAAAGAAATAAAAGAAAGACAAAAAAGAGAAGGCATCCATCACCTAAACAAATAAATGTTCCCACAGCCATGTATGTGTATCCATTTAGGGACAGGGTGTAGGGTTTGAGAAAATCCCTCAAGAATGGAGACACGGAGACAATGCAAGTAAGCAAAGGATGACTGTTTATTTACTAGTGCACCAGGCACTAGGGCTGCCCCCAAAGGAGGAGTTGCACTGGCTTGGCTAGGGGAATACCTTTTATAGTATAGGGGGCTAGCATGAAATGTTGAACAATAGGATGTCATGATTTGGCAGTTGCAGCTAGCTGAAGGGTTCACAATACAGGGAGTGTCTGCTTAGCTGCTGGAATGGTTATGCTGATTGGGCAAGAGTTTACTCCTGGCCCCCAGAGGGAGGTTGTTCTGACCTCCTTCATTCCCTACTTCTTCTACTGTACATCAGGAATCTTCCTCATGCTACTGTATCTTCATAAGGGGATTCAGTGGGAGTCACAGTTTGATATTGCTGGTGAAGGACCATAGCTGGACAGAATGTAATCTTTGACAAAGGCTACTAAGCCTAGGTGATTAAGTATACATGGAACTTGCCCCGGATGATCAGCATAAAAGCAAAGAATCCTTATACTAGGAGTCACAAGGATGCACGGGAGCAGAAGAATTTCCCTGTTAATAGTCTGACTGAGTTTCTGGGGCTACAATGCTCATGTCATCTCCCCACTCTCCAAATATCTAGGGGAAAGGGGACAATGGTCTTAGTCTTCTGTAGCTTCTTCAGAGCTGAGAATGATTGTAGATCTGTCCCTGCCTATTGTTAGGAGAGAGGTATTGGCTGTAGGCAATGTCCAAGACTTCAGGCTGGAATAGTTACCAAGGTTACAGTGGCATCTGGGTGACTCCCATGAGTGCTTTTACCCTAGAAGCAACTAGAGAAGTGACAAGGTTACAAATGCAAGGTCCACATATCCACAAGGGGAGTAGCCAAAACTTGAACAGGGAGGGAAAGGCTATGGCCACAGAGTCTTTAGGGCCATGTCCTCAGTGAATGCCTGGGTCCTAGGTAGGTGGGGAACTGCTTGGAGATATGAAGAATGTCCAGCAACCGCTTTCCCCAATTCGCAGACAGGTCACAAGGAAGAGAATCCACCCTTAAGATAGAAGTGTAGAAACCAGGACTGGGGCAAAAACTAGAACACCAGATAGAAACAGAGAAGCCAATAAACTCCATCTTCAGAAATCATCTTCTGACAGGAATAGATCCCTTTAGGAAATTGGATTCCTGAATTGTCTGCAAAGTTGGTATGTGATGTTTCTTGTAAAAATATCCTTTTGCTAAGTACACATTAACTATAGACATCTATAAACACTTGAGTAACAATATTTACAGATGTATTTCTTTACCCCAAATTCTGGGGGAAATTTGAGAAAGATTTGAGCTATTTTTCCAAGCTCAAGATCCAAACTTCAACTGTGGTAAATTAAGGCTACAAATACAAGCCATCTATTAATAAACTTCACTTACTTCTCAAAGTATGTTCCCTAACAATTTAAGAGTTTTCAATTATTAACCTAATAGGTTGTTTGAGTAAATGAAACTTTAATTTTACAATTTGCATTATGTTCTGTTTATGGGAATTTCCCACAAAGGAAAAGGCCAATAGGGAAAATATTTCCTCATGTCCCAAGGGACACATAGTGAGTGCTTCATGTACAGGCCAAAGCTATCACTGACTCATGTCATCATTGTATCACTCAAGGACTAACAGCCTAGATGGTCAGAAAAGGTTCATTCCCAGGTGAACCCAGAATATGCCACTGTAACCATCCCAGGACATTCTCTGTCCTTTGTGTATTTTGTCACCATTAGATCCCAGAAACCTTCTTTTTCCTCAAAAGGCAAGTCTCACCCATTACAGCTCAGAGAAATTCTGCTCATCAGCAGTCCAGAAACAAATTTCCATATCCTCAAACAAGCCTTTTATATCCCTACAAGGCTGATCACTCAATTATTTTTATGTATTTTGGCAATAATTTACATATCACACTTTAGTCACAAAAACCTGAAATAAAGAACATGAATGCTGAATTGAGTAGCTCCATAGTAATATAAATCAGAGCTGTATCATCTCTTGGACCTAGGTCATCTGAAAGACTAAGACAAGCCCATACAGGAATCACTTCAGAGTAATTGTCCAGAGAAATTATAGAATCATATGTGATT
This sequence comes from Monodelphis domestica, assembly GCF_027887165.1. NCBI lineage: Eukaryota > Metazoa > Chordata > Mammalia > Didelphimorphia > Didelphidae > Monodelphis > Monodelphis domestica. The sequence continues at coordinate 218,123,958 of NC_077228.1, read as the reverse complement.
TTCCCACAACACATACATTAATTTTAGAAATTATCCCTAGGTCAATGATCCAATTATAAGAGTAGAACATCTATCTGTTTTCTTTCACCTCCCTACTCATCTTTAAGTTCTATCACACAGTGGTTGTCAACTCTGTAAGGTCCCTATTGCAGTCCCTAAGTATCAGTGTGGAACATTCATAAGCACTTATTTCTCATTCCTGTGGGCAAGGAAGGGGTTAATAGCTTGTGAGATGCACTTCTTTCTCCTTCCTGTGTGCAAGGAAGGGGTTAATAGATTGAGAGCAATTTATCCTAAGGCTGCTTGGTCCCATTTAGATTTTAACCTTGTCCCATCCTTCTTTAACAAGTGAGCTTAGTTTACCACAATTTAAAATTCTGAATGTATCAAACCCTTCATAATAATTTACTCTCAGTGGATTATAGTTTGAACTCCACAACTTCTGAATAACTTTAAGTCCTTTAGCAATCTTTCAGTGTGTAACCAAACTGAAGTTCAAAGCATTTGCCTGTACTCCTCTCAAACATCTGTCTAAAGTAGAATAGATCCTCCAGTTTGGTTTTCTTTTAGCTCAAAATATTACCACATACCTGATTAAATTCCATAAACATTATTCCCATTTATAATTTTTTGTATCTATTTCACACTAGAATTCATAGTCTCAACTAGTAACTCTATCCATTACTCTTATTTCTTCTGGCTCTTCCTCTTTACCATTATTGTAAGTAGAGGAAAGGTACTGAACTGAATTGTATTTAATCCTCATGACAAGCCCTTCTTGATTTCAGGGCTGGTCAAATTTGTCTTGATAAGGACATACAGTTTGTATATCATATGCCCTTAACATAATATTTAGGTGGAAAACTTAATTCTCTCTATAGTACAAATGTACACATAATTTGTATCTAAATACATGTTCATCTGTAGATCACAAATTCCTTCCTATACATTGTGCACATTTTTAAACAATTCATATTACCTTAGTCAAATACAACACTGTTTAGAAATTCCCTCTTTTGCAAAATACCAAATTCTTAGTACTTGTATTATTAAATCCCATGCACAGATTAACTACTTAAAAAACTTGTGTCATGTGATTTCTTGTTGCTAGTTCTGACAGCACATACATTAAAATAACATCTGATTTGAAAAGTCTCACAAGTCTAAATTCTAGAATAAGGAGAAGAGAGAGAGAGGTGTGATAAAAAGGAAATAAATCAAGGAAAAAAGTTAGAATTAAGCAAAATAAACTTCAACTGAGAATTTGCAAAGATATTTATAATATTTTTTTTGTGGTGACAAAGAATTGGAAACTAAAGAGGTGCCCATAAATCAGAGAATGCCTAAACACATTCATATATTTAAATGTGATGAAATACTATTTTACTGAAATTGATAAAAGGAATGCTTATAGATGAGCCTGGGAAGACTAGTATTAGCTGATACAGAGTTAAATTAACAGAATATGGAGAACAATTTATACATTACTGACAAAACATCAGGGCTTCTATATCTGTCAAAGATATGTTCCAAGACCTAACAAGGATGGCTGAAATCATGAATAGTATCAAATCTTACACAGTTTTCATTTTAACTTTTAACACTTTGCTAAATAGTACTATATTCTCTCTCCCTACTGCTGCCCCTCAACTAGGTGTTCCACAATTTCTCTCTTCTTCCCCCTCAAAACCCTAAAATAAAGAAACCTTCAAGTGAAAGAAGAACTGACATACAGAGAGACCTCTCCTGGATACAGACTATTACCATGAGTGGACCTACACAGAGATAGGAAATCTTTGCCCTACTCTGCCCACTAGCCTCCAACCCTGCATATCTGTCTTCCATGTATACATCTTGCACATCAGTGTCTGTTCCTGGCCTCCACATATCCTTAAACTATGTGCCACCCCTCCCTCAACTCCCTTCCTGTCTCCTCCTTTCCATGGAATTCAAGGTAGAGGTTGATTGTGACTGACTGAAACCACAGAAAGAAACACTGTGGATGGAAGTGAGGGGCTTTTATTTTATTGTAAAGATGAACAACTTTGAAAGGCTTAGGAGACTTAGTTTATTTGGAGGGGAGAGGTGAAGAGGAGGAGGGAAAAGAATGAGACAGATTTTTGGACATAACTAATATAAGAATTTGTTTATCATGGATAACCATATTTATCATAATTTATTACATACTTATAACAAATTGCATATCTTATATTATTGCTTTGCTACATATTATATTTGTGACAAGGAAATCACTTTAAAAGACTGATATATATTAATTTAAGGTCGCCAAGGAATTCAGCTATATAATTCCTAAATGAAAACTCAAGTCAGCAGTCAACCTTTTATGGAGTTTAATTACAAACAGGATGAAGAAAGGTATTAGAGATAGAGAGAGAGAGGGAGAGAGAAAGGGGAGAGAAGGGAATAGGGCTTAAATACCCCTTCTGTTTAGGCTGGGCCAAAAGGCCCAAGCCCTTAGATAGCTGGGGCAAAGAAAGGAGATCAGTCCCTATTACTCACGTGACCAAAATAGAGAAACAGTCTCAGGGGCCTCCACCTCCAGCTTCCTTCAGAGCAAGCTTCTCAGAGCACCTCTCCAACCACTCAGAGCCAAAACTCTCCAACCAACCACCCCTCAGTCCTCAGACCCTGCTCTCTTTAAGGAAACCATCCAAGTTCCCTCCCCTCCATTCTCACATCTACCAATCACTGTCCATGTCTTCCGTGTGCCAATGGTGGCTCTAGCTTAACCCAGGACCGCCCAGAGGTCTGTGGCTTTGCACATGTCTGTTGAAGGTCATATTCTCAAATAATTAAATCTTGATCCTTTGTTACAGCCCTTCCTAAATCCTGTTACCCTGAGTAGGGTAGAGATTGGAATAATTAAATTTTGATCTATGCTGCAGCCCTTCCTAAATCCTGTTAGGACTGAGTAGGGTGGAGATTGTAATTTCGAAGACCTGGTTCTGTCATTCCAAGTATCTCTATTGTATCAATTCTAAAATCAATAATGACTCAAAGAAATTCCTGTTCTATGCTTAAGCATAGGTCAAAGCCCTTTCCATTGTTCAGCAAAAGGTTTCTGTCCTAAAGTAATCTTAAGAAGGGAGGAGGAGGAACCTCCCATGCCAATGGGGTTCACATTCCAATAGAGTTCCCACTCTCAATAGGAAATTTTTCAAGTATGAAATTTCCCAATGGTGAAATTTCCAACTTTTATAAGTCTAAGAAATTTTAAGGTTTACAATCACCCCTGATGATCATTGGGAGACTAGTCTCCCCATTGATCATTTAACATAATCATTTTGTAGTTCTAAATTCACTTCTAACTAAAGATATACACAATATTCAATTTTCTAAGAGAAATTAGAATAGTGAGAGAGGAAATAGAAAAGAAAAGAAAGCAAAACCAATGTTTTGCTAGGCGCATTGACAGAAAGCCAAATTAGGGGCAGTCCCTTTTGCCATAAATGTGTACAGTTACAATAAATGTTCAATCAAAAATTCAGTCCAATCAATCACATCCAAAGTTCATTCTTGATCTTCTTGATAAAGTGTAGGTTTTCGGCATCTTTCTGCAAAAGTTCATTCTCTGGATATAAAAGTTTCAAGCTTCTTTCTTGAAGATCTTTTCTCAAACAGAATCAAAATCTTTGAATTTTTTATAACAGTAAAATCTTAAACAAAATTCTTGGATTTGTATAAAAATACAATCTCAAACAAAAAAAATTAAAAAATTAAAAAAAATTCTTAGATTTTAAATTAAAATACAATCCCCCCTGAAGTAAGTATTAAAAAAATATCAAGTTTAGCTCAGAATGCAATGTTCAGTTATGGGGGTGTATGTGTCAATTATCAAAAGAATAGAAAAATAATAAAAAACATAAGAAAAATTCAAAATATGCCTTGTATAGGTCCAGTTTAAAGTAATTTCTATCCCACAAGTATGTAGGACAGTATGCAGTAATATTTCACTTAGCCATTTGTAGCCAAGACTACAGGAAGTTGCCATAATATAAGAAGAAAAGAATTAGAATTCTATTTTGATGGGGAAATGTCATTCCCTTGTCTGATTTTTTTTTACTTCAGGGATATAGGGAGCCAGCATGATAGTCAAGCTTTGTACTTGTTTTAGTACTTCGTAAAGAGTGTAGATACAAGGAAGTCCTACACCTTATAAGTTAAGCGTCGCAACCTCGAGTCTCACTTTAATATTTCTTGTGTGCTCTATTGGCACTATTCAGGTTTAGTCTGTGCTCCTTGTTTTTATCCCTTTTCCTGGAATCAGACACAAACATTAATCACAGTCCTATAATATTTTATCAATAAATGGCAGGTTCCCATAGTTTAAAGCTTTTAGGCATATATTGATATTATAGCAAGAGTATATATATTAACTTGTATTACTGCAGGGAAAAATAATATTAATATTAATTATGTGTACCTTCAGTACAAAAAATGAGAAAAAATCAAATATTCTGATCAAAAAAAAAAGAAAAGAAATAAGAAAAATAAGGGAAAAAAATCAGTAATTCAATATATTCTTGAAAAAACAGCATCCATTTGTCGATGGATTATTATCTCCAATCCATATGATAAGATAGAGTCACAATTCATATGATAGGATAGAGTCAATTAGTCTCAGCAGAAGATGCTTTCTTCACATGTGAGCAGTGAATCCAAGAGTCCCTTTCTCCAAACTTCATAGATGTTGGAGTAATTAATAATATTTGGAATGGTCCTTCCCATGAAGGTTGAGTTGCTCCAGTTCGCTTGAAATTCTTGATATAAACTTTATCTCCTGGGTTCAGGTCATGCAGAGAAAAGTCTAATGGTCCGGCTTGTACTGCAGCTCCGGATTCATGAAGTTCACGTAGTTTGTGCTGTAACTCCTGTATATAGGAAGCAATAGTAATATCTCCCCCTAATAGCAATGTATAAGCCGGGGAGAAAGGCTTAGCCTGTATAGGCGGATGTCCAAAAAGCATCTCAAATGGTGAAATATGTAAGTCTCCTCTAGGCCTGCTTCTAAGATAAAATAGGGCCAGAGGGAGAATTTCAGGCCATTTTAAATGGGTCTCAGTGCATAATTTGCCAATCATAGTCTTAAGTTCTTTATTCATCCTCTCCACTTGGCCTGAGCTCTGGGGGTGATATGGAACATGGAATTTTGGAGTTATCCCCAAGCAAGAATATATTTGGTTTAAGACAGAATCGGTAAAATGACTCCCTCTATCGGAGTCAATACGTGCTGGCAGGCCAAAACGAGGAATAATTTCTTTTAAAAGTATCTTTGCAACAAAATCTGCTGTGGCTTGGGTTGTAGGAAATGCTTCCGGCCATCTGGTTAGTTGATCTACAATTACTAGACAAAATTTATAACGTTCAGCCTTTGGCATCATTATGAAATCTATCTGTAGATGTTCAAAAGGTATGTAAGCCAGAGGATGTCCCCCAAAGGCTTTTCCATGATATGCATGTTGGTTATATGCCTGGCAGATAGGGCAGGCTGAACATACTTTAGAGGCTATAGTAGTTATACCAGGGGCTATCCATACTCTCTTGACAGAGTCCACAATGCCCTGGGTGCCAAAATGACCATTTTTATGAATAAATTGGCAAATTTGGTTACAGAAACTTTTTGGGAGCAGGGGTTTTCGTTCAGATGACACCCATATTCCATTAATCTGTTTTGCTTTAAATTTTTGTTTCCATTTTTCCACTTCCTTTTCATTATAGGACAGTGATAAATTTAAATTATCAATGGTTGTTAATGTTAAAATTAATCCAGGTCCTTCTATGGCTGCTGGTTTTGCAGCTGCATCTGCTCGGTCATTTCCTCTAGAGACAGGGTCAGAGCCACCTGTATGGGCAGAGCAATGAACTACAGCTAGGGCTTTAGGCAGTTTGAGAGCAGAAAGAACTTCATTAATAATTTCTGCATTAGCTATGGATTTTCCAGCTGAGGTTAAAAATCCTCTCTGGAGCCATAGCATCCCGACTGAATGACAAATGCCAAAAGCATATCTAGAATCCGTATAAATTGTTGCCTTTTTATCCTTGGCAATTATACAAGCTTGTTTTAGAGCTATGAGTTCTGGTCCTTGAGCGCTAATGTTAGAAGGTAGTGAAGCTGACCATTCAGTGGCAAATTCTGAGACTACGGCAGCTCCAGTGTAACGTATGCCATCCCTCATAAAAGAGGAACCATCGGTAAATAAAATCAGATATGCATTGTCTAAGGGAGTGTCCAAGAGATTATCTCAAGGCTTTTCTGCCATGGACACTAATGTTTCACAATTATGTAATGGTTCTCCTGAAGTAGGTAAATCTGGAAGCAAGGTGGCAGGGTTAAGAGTTGAACAGCGTTTCAAGGTAATATTTTCACTATTTAATAAGGTTGTTTCATACCTTGTAATTCTCTGATCCGAGAATGCCTGTGTTCAATGTTTTATCAATAATGCTTCTATCTCATGTGGGCACATTATTGTTAATGGACATCCCAATACTAAATCAACGGTTTTTGTTACTAGTAAGGCTGTAGCAGCTACTCCTCTAAGGCATGGTGGTGCTCCTGCTGCTACTGGGTCTAGTTGGGCAGAATAATAAGCAATTGGGCGCTGAGAAGGTCCCAAAGTCTGAGTTAACACACCAGAGGCTACTCCTCTTCGCTCATGCACATATAAAGTAAATGGCTTGTTGTAATCTGGGATGCCTAGAGCAGGGGCAGACATGATAGCCTTTTTTAGATCTGATAGAGCTGACAAGTGTTCAGGCTCTAATTTGAGGGGTTCAGGAACCGAATCCTTTGTTAATGCTATAAGGGGTTTAGTGATTTCCCCATAGCAAGGAATCCATTGTCTACAAAACCCTGTTGCTCCTAAAATTGCTCTCAGCTGTTTCTTAGTGGTAGGAGCACTCAATTTTTGAATGTTCTCAATTCGTTTTGGAGAAATATAACGAGCACCCGCAGTCAAGATGAATCCCAAATATTCTACTTTTTGGAGACACCATTGAACTTTATCCTTAGAGATTTTATGTCCTCTTTTGTGCAATTCCAAAAGAAGGTGTTTGCTATCTTCTTGACATGTTTTTGCATCTGTTGAAGCCAAGAGTAGATCATCTACATATTTGATTAATTTGCTATTTTTAAATGTTATATTGTCTGTGACTTGGCTCAAAATTTGCTCAAATAAGCTTGGACTTTCAACATAACCCTGTGGCAGCCGACACCAGGTATATTGTGAGCCCTTCCAGGTGAAAGTAAAAATATGCCTGGAGTTCTCATGTATTGGTATGGAAAAGAAAGCTGAACACAAGTCTACTACTGTAAAGTATGTAGCTGTGCTAGGAATAGATGAAATAATAGTATGTATGTTAGAAACTACGGAGTGTCTCTTTATAACGTGATTATTCACTGCTCTTAGATCCTGTACGAATCTATAGATGCGCTTGCCATTGGGCCCTTTTTTTGGTTTTTTAATTGGCAGGATGGGCGTGTTGTATTCAGATTTGCAAGGGATTATTATTCCCTGTTCTATTAATGAGTTAATAACTGGTGTAATACCCTCAATTGCCTCCTTTGAGAGGGGATACTGAGGGATAGAAGGAGGTGGGCTAAATTTAGTTTTTATCTGCACAGGAACAGCAGATTTAAGTAAGCCTACATCAGAAGAAGATGTGGCCCAAAGAGACTCTGGTATATCTTTAGGTATTTCAAAAGTGGAAGGCTCTTTTGCCTCCTGGTTTTCCGAGAGAAGTACAGGGAGTAAATTTAAAGATTCCTCTGGTACTTCTAATGATAATGACCCATCTGGGGAGCAGGTTATTGTGGCTCTGGGTTTGCATAGAAGGTCCCTCCCCAGCAAATTTAAAGGGGAGTCAGGCATCAAAAGGAAGGAGTGTTGTACCTCTAGGGATCCTACAGACACCATTCTAGGAGGAAGTCTTTTAACTCTGGGTTATTCCTGATACTCCCATTACATTCTCTGAGCCAATAGAATAACATTGTAAATCAGGTGTTCTCTTTAATACAGACCAGGAAGCTCCGGTGTCTAATAGACAATCATAATAGGTGTTACCCACCTTTAAGGTAACATGGGGTTCATTAGTATGGGGAAGGCAGTGGATAGGGACAACAGGTAGTAGGACATCAGGGTCCAGGAAATCAAAGGTTGTATTCTCTGATTCCTGTGCCCCAGCCCCCCCCCGGACACCATCATTGTGTTTGGGATATTCCTTAGGCACCCCCCCTGAAGGGCACCTCTCTGAGGGTCATTAGTACCTCAAGTATTTTTTGGACGAGCGCCATTTCTCATATATTGTTGTTGTTCATTATCATTATAATTTTCTTCAATTGGAGCATTGTCATTATTTTCCCAATTCCTATTTCTATAATTCTGGTTTCTAAAGTTCTTATTTCTATATTCATTATAGTTATTTCCATAGTCATTATTATAATTTCTAGAATTCTGGTTTCTATAACCATTATCATCATTTCTATAGTTATTATTTCTAAAACTATTATTAAACTGTGTATTCCTTCCAAACATCTTAAGAAAGGTTCTACATTCCATCATTTTGTGGCCCTTCTTCCCACAGAAGTGGCAAGTAATGGATTGATAATTGGATTTCTGGAGAGGGGCAATTGTCGTTGGTTCATTATCATGCCCACTTTCTAATTTCTATGTGAAAAAAATAAATGGTAACAACAAAAAAAAGAAAGATTTAGAAGCTCTGATCAGTATAGTGACCAATCATGATTCTAAAGGATGATGGTGAAATATGCTACTCACCTCCAGATGAACACAGCTAATGGACTCAGAATGCAGGCTGAGACATATTTGGAAGAAATAATGCTAGAATTTGTTTTGCTTGACTATACATGTTTTTTACAAACATGTTTTTCTTACTCTCCAAATTTTGAGGACAGGAGGAGGGGGAAATGGAGAAGGGGAAAGAGAAGCTCAATTTTCATTGATTAAAAAAATAAAATTGGACAAAAATTGGTATCAATCATTTTCTCAAATTGGGTTTAAGTTCATGAATTCTTATGTTAATATTTTATAGTGTATGAATATTAATATATTTTATTTAGGTTATTTTATCAGCACATAATTGGGCAAAATATTTTATAATTTCCTTCATTTCCTCTTTATTTATTATAACTGTACTTATTTATTACAAGTGAAGTTTTCTATTTTTTTATTTTGAAAGGGCAATTGGGGGAAATGGGGAGGTAGTTATAATGATACAAAAAAGAAAACAAGAAAATTAAACAAAGACTGGTCGAAAGTCTCCAATAAGAAGTGATCCTTAAGCTATATTTTGATGATAGCTAGAGATTGTAGGAGGCAAAATTGATTATTCTGGACTGGAGGGATGGTCTGCAGAGATTTGGAGGAAAGAGAAAGAACTCTAGAACTATGCTCTAGAGAGAAAAATGTAGGTCAATATGCTTGAAGTGTAAAATACATAAAAGAAGAGTAATTCGAGTTCAATTTTAAAAGCTTGAGAGGTTTGAGACATATTGAAGGGCTTTATCCTAAAGCCAATAGAGAACTGAAGTTTCTTGAACAGAGGAGTAACATGGCCAATTCCATACTTTAGGGGTTATTATTATCACATTTTTTGTGAAAGATGTATTGGAAAGATAAGAATTTAAACTTGATCCTAAAGAAACTCTTTAATCAGAGTACAAATATTTTACCTAAGATGGAACTTAGAATAAGAGAATTCATGAGTTTATAATAGGATCTCACAGTGGACTGTTGATCTCATCAAAATATAACTCCATTTATGAATAAAAAAAAACAAAGTCCTAGAAATAACTATTTTGCCAAAGTTAATCCAGGAGTACCAGGGCTGTAATTGGGGTGTAAACCACTTAATTCTCAATCCAGAGCTCTTTACTCTATGTTTAATATCATATTAACTGGGAATAGGGTAGAGGCAGAATTTAGAGGATGAGATGCTTCAGGAAAGACTCACAGGGCATACAAAGAAAATTACTATTTATATTATATTATATTTATAATATATAATATATAACATATATATAATATATAATATAATATATAAATTATATTACTAAATTACTATTCCTCCCTTCAAAGAGATCACAGTATAATGGAGGAGACGTGCTAATAATTGTATACAAGCAAGCTATAGATAAAATAAATTGTAGATAATTTAGAAAAGAGAAGGTACCAGAATTAAGGGGAATCAGTGAAGGCTTCCTGTAGAAGGCAAAAGTTTAACTGGGACTTGAAGAAGCTAGGATGAGCAGTTGAGAAGGCAAAATATTACAGTGAAGGGAGACAGTCAGTGAAAATACCCATATTTAGGAGTGTCTTGTTCAAGAAATTGCAAAAGAAGTCATCAGTAGAAGAAGTAGACAGATTTTCTGTAGAGCTATTCCCCTATTAGGTACAGTAGGCTTAAATTTAAGATCCAATTGAATTCAAATCCCACTTCAGACATTTACTATCTGTGTGAATCTAGACAAGGCCACCCCTCTACTTTTAAGTCTTCTTATTAGTAAAAGGAGAGAGTTGGACTCAGTGGCTCTAATTTCTCTCCCAACTTCAATTTTATTACTCTGTGATTCACTAGTATGACCACAGGCAAGGACTAATTTCGCTAAGGGCTGGAGAGTGGAGGGGAAAGGGAAATCTACCAAGGCTCCCCCAAAACACAAACACACTGAATGGAATGGGAAAAGTAGATTTTGGGGGAAAAAGTGTGAATTGTCCCAAGGGACTTAGGGGAAAAGGAGATGAAAGACAAAAAATTAGCTAACCTAGATGTATGAGAGTCTGGGAAGAGAAAGAGGTGGGGAGTACATGATGAAAGCCCCAAACATAGTGCAGGTGGGAAAATATATTTATTTTATTTAGCATTAATTGCAGGAAAGAGTCTATAAAATTTGTTCAAAAATTATTAAGCCTCCTTTGCAATGCCAACATTATGCCATCCACTGCTCTGAGCCAGGTGTATTATTCCTAGTTCCCTAAATGAAAGTAAATAATTGCTTTTTTATGTATTCTGAATATTGAATTTTGTTATTTTTTGTGGCTCCCTTTCTGAAGGTTTGTGGCTTAGCTGAACACAAATCTGAAGATAGGTCTAGACTCCATTTAATGAAGGGAAATTGATGAAGTGATGTCCTAAAGACAGAATTCCCTTCTCCATTCCTTAAATCCTAATTCCTAATAAATTTTGCTTTACTCTGGTGCTCCATACCCCAAAAGTCTCTAACCTGGAAACCACTTGATAACTTATATGAGGCTGCTGTTACTATACTAAGCACCTTAATATAGAGAGACTCAAGACAAATACCTGGGGAAATTCAGGCTAAATATTTTGAGATCTTAGACCAAATAATTGAAATAAACAAAAAAGTGCAAATTTCCTATCTGAACAATAGATACATCATCTCCCTTCTCTCATAAATGGATTCTAAAACTAAGAAACTTTTATCCTTGGGTGGGGGGAGTGGTGCTATTATTAATTTTAAAGATGAGCTAATCAAATCCATTTGTTACCCAGCTGAGAAAACTAAGTTCCAGAAAGGAGGTTTGCTGAAGTTCACAATACCTAGTTAGTGGTAATGTAAGACAGAGAATTCAGTGCTCATCCTTACCTTTGAAAAAAAAAAGAGACAGACAGAGACAGATAGACAGACAGACAGACAGAGACTGAGGAGGAGAGAGAGAGAAAAATGGGGGAGGGGAGAGACAGAGAGAGAGGCAGAGACAGAAAGACACAGAGAGAGACTTTAATTTATACACAAGGAATTTAGAGAGAAAAATATTTCCAAACAGTGAAACAGTAAAATAGGACAATAAATGATACTATGAAACCTTAGCTTTGGGGAGTTAGAAGGAATAATATAAATCATCTAGTTCAAGTCATTCATTTTACAGATCATGAAAATAAGGATCTTAAAATATGAACTGTGAATAAGTAACATAAGGAAAAATTCAAATATAAAGAAACAACTAGTTTAGAACTTCAGAACCAAGATCACTAGCTCTTTCACATGTGCCAAGGCATAATTTCCAACCCTTTTATAAAATAATTATTAAATTGATTCTATCTAGCAAAATTTAAGAGTAAAAGCAAGATTGTGACCAAAAGGCATTCAGTTCATATGTTTATCAAATGTTTTTAGTTAATATTTGTTTAGTATAATACAGAAGAAATAAAACCAATAAAATACTCATTTCACTCAAGCAACTTAGAATCTTGTAGAGAAGATAACATATGTAATAATACATATTAATGTTATTAATTATTATAACTAACAATACACATTACAATGTAATAAATGCATCAGCACTTTGCTGAGATTAAAATTTCTAGCTAGTGGACCTTTGAGAAAGCCTCATCAAAGAAGTAGCATTTGCTCTCATTCAATGTTTTTTTCCCTATAAAACACTCACTTTCTTCTGATCTTTACTGCCTACCACTTCTGTGATTTTAATATGTGATTGTTTCTCAAAGTGGTATAGTTTCATATGAGATATACAAAAAGTCATTCCTTTATTCTTCCTTCCTTCCTTCCTTCCTTCCTTCCATCTTTCTTTTCTCTTTCTTTCTTCCTTCCATCTTTCTTTCCTCTTTCTTTCTTTCCTCCTTTCTTTCCTCCTTTCTTTCTTTCTTTCTTTCTTTCTTTCTTTCTTTCTTTCTTTCTTTCTTTCTTTCTTTCTTTCTTTCTTTCTTTCTTTCTTTCTTTCTTTCTTTCTTTTTCCTTTGTTGAAGAAAAGACTTAATGCCACTAAAAGTGTTTCAGGTTTCTTTAGTGCTCATGTCAATCCCCATAGAAATGGCGATCTACTTCTATCTTCCTACTGGGGGCTACCAACTCTTTGCCTCTGATCTATCATCCTCAGACCACTTTATCAATATGAAGTCATTGAACCAAGTCCAATTTCTGTCAAAAATCAACCTGTCAAGGTCCTCTAACTAAAATGGTTCATTGACCTCAGACAAAAACATATCTGAGAGAAGAGAAAAAAACAAACAAACATTGAAAATGTGTCAGTATAGACATTGCTGATTCTGTCACAGAGTAAACTTAGATATTCTCTATAAACTACTTCATTGTAGCACACAAGATTTTCTCTAAGGAGACACCCAGGGGGATGGTCCCCAAAACAAAATGGCCCCAAAACTGGACTATCAGGAGCTACAACACTGTCACAAAATGATTTCACCTGGCTCTCTTGCCTCCATTGAACACACAGGGCTTTGTGACTATAGTAAAATAGACCAACTTAATCAAACAAATACACTGTACAAAGTATGCCAACTGAGAGATTCTGATATTTTCTATTTTTGTTTGTTACTTCAAAATGGAAGATAGAGCTATTGGCAAGAGTGTCTGCCTTCTTGCCACATTATTGAACTGCTTTGCCTCTTTAACTACAGTAAAAACCACATTGCCCATGTTTCAGATAACTTAATTCAGTGAACTTGAAGTAAGAATGAAAGAACAACAAGAAATGATGTAGTAAGTGCAATGTTTGATAGCAAAAATATTCTGAGAATTTAAAATAAAAGTTAGGTACATTGAAGATGGTAAATATTAAGAAGTTCTAGGGGGTAGCTGGGTAGCTCAGTGGATTGAGAGTCAGGCCTAGAGACAGGAGGTCCTAGGTTCAAATCTGGCCTCAGACACTTCCCAGCGGTGTGACCCTGGGCAAGTCACTTGACCCCTATTGCCTAGCCCCTTACCACTCTTCTTCCTTGGAGACAATATACAGTATTGACTCCAAGATGGAAGGTAAGGGTTTAAAAAACAACAACAAAAAGAAGTTCTAGACCAGAATCATTAGGGGAAAAAAATAAAGACTAGTTTAGTAATTAAAGGGATCCTTACAATTTTTAGAAAGTAATGTCATGAGTTTTCTATAGGTATCTTGTATAGGGAAAGAAAGACACCCACATCCAATGTCCTTTTTCCACCCAAAGAGAGGCCCTGGAATCAAAAGACTTGGTTTTAATCCTTGTTCTGCCACATGCTACCTATGTGACCTTTGGTAAGTGACTTCTCCTCCCAGAATTTCAGGTTTTTATTTTTTGCTTTTTTCCAGTTGTGAAATTAGAACATTGAATTAGATCACCCTCTAAGGTTCCTTCAAGCTCTGATTCTCTCATATTTTACTTGTTGATCTGAGAGGCAATGTGGAATAGTGACTAAAGAGCCACACTTGCATTATGGAAGGCATTATGGAAGGTTAGGGGCCAAAACCTACCTGAAAAGTGGCCTCGTAACCCTGGGAAAGTCACTTAAGATCTTGACCTCTAAGTTTCCTCATCCGTAAAATGAGGTTGATAATAGCCACCATTTTTGCTTCAAATGCTTTAATGAGAGAGTAAATGTACAGTGCTTCAGGAATCATAAAACACTTTTTATTCATCAGTAATTTTGTTTTTAAAAATGTTATATCAGTTATAAACTCCCAAACTCTATGATATTTTCTTAGAGAAAAAAGTATCCTATAAAAAGAAAGAGAAAGTCAGGGGACTGACCTCATGAGTTTATATTTTATCCTCTGCCCAGTAGTGCCTTTATATAACACTACATGAGCATCGAGCTGAGACTTAAATCTCAACAGTTCTGGCCAAGAAAGCATGAAGTTTTCTACCCTGCCCACACCCAATTCTGCCTGTCCTTTCCCTGCCACATTCAGACCCATGATCAACTCAAGCTGGTTTGGAACATCAAGAGGAGCAATGGAAATGACTTGCAACACAGGAAGAACAGAACAGAGAAAAGAAGATGAGTTGGCACTAGGGAGTATATAGGCCCAGCAAAACTTCATTGCTTGATGTCTGTCTGCCTCAAGTGCCTTGGGGAGGGAGCCCAGAGCTCTGTGGTTTCTTTTACTACTGGTGACTCGTTTTAAGCTAGGCCTTGCCAATAAACGTGATCCATGAGGTCACTGCAGAGCTGTTCTCCCCATGGCACACTGAACAGCTGGCTAGTAGTAACCTTTTAACTGGTGTCTGTCTTGGTGGGGAGCCTCAATTAAAAAAGGGAAAGGGAAAAGGGGAGGTAGAAGTCCATGATATGGATGTGTTTGCAGGGCCTCTATTGAGAAGAGCTAACCAGATGGAGAAATTCACAGGACTCTCCCAGCAGCACTGTACTGGGGATTCATGAGGCACTACAAGAAGAAGGACTAGATAAGGTGTTTGGTGCAGTAGAAAGAGTGCCAGATGGGGACACTGCAAACTGGATTCAAATCTCAGTTCTATTGCTTAACTTTGTGATAATGGATAGTTTAATTATCCTCTTTGAGCTCAAAGGACTTGTAACTAACTAAACATTGGAATATTCTCCAGGTGAGAAGTGTAATAAGACCTGTGGAGATTGCCAAGGGTACATAAAGATTAGCAGCTAGGTGGCACATTGGAGACCAAATATATGGCTCAGTGGATAGAGTGCCAATAAAAACTCATATTCTTGAGTTCAAATCCAATCCCAGACATTTAATAATTGTGTGTTAGGCAAGTCACTTAGCCCAGTTTGCCTCAGTTCCCTCATTTGTAAAATGAACTTGAGAAGGAAATGACAAACTACTGCAATGTCTTTGCTAAACCCCAAATCAAATCACAGAGTCATATACAACTAAAAATGACTGACCAACAAAAAACATGCTGCTATCAAGTCCCTGGGTTATTAACAAAAAAATATTAATCACGTGGTAAGAGACACGGGAAATGGAAAAACATGAGAACTAAGTCAGGGAAAGGTTTTACCACAGCGGTCAAGAGATGATTCGATGAAGAACATTTCCATGGTTGAACATATATAGGTCCATGCATGCTGATGGATGAAAACCTCATGATTGGTTTCCTCAGGAGGGAGTATGTGCATAGGAAGACCACTTATCTGAAAGACTATTGAGCCTGCATGGGCAGTATCTTGGAGCAGAAGTTTCTAGGGAAAGCTAAACAAAAATAGTGATAGAGACTCTGACGCAAAATGACACAGCCTTTGAGAGGGAGATTAGTGATGAATGAGATCAAAGAATAAAGTTGGGTCATATGCTTTTGATATCTGTCTCCAGGATAATATGCACAGAAATTATAGGCAGGTCTCAGGATGTGGATGGGTAGCTGATAGTATATTTTATAAAATACACACATCCACACATGCATTTTAGAAAGGCTCTTACCCTGGGATATATTGCATTTTTTCAATGGAAAAATTAAATATCACATCTAGAGAAAGAGAAACTTGTGATTTCACTGGAGTAAGGAAATTACCCATAAGGAAAGTCCTTCTATTGATGCATATAGATCCCTTGTAATTCCTAGACCTACTGATTAGTTTGGGGCATTAATAGGTGAAGTGACTTGTCTGCTATCTCAGGGCTAGAATTAGGTCATGCAATCATCTTGACTGCAAACTAGCTCTATAAGCACATGGCATCTCATCTTGCTACTGCTGCTACTACATAGGAAGAGAAAGGAAGGTGAGAGGAAGGGGAAGACACAGACTTAAATTTAGATATAAGGATATGTTGAACATTGGATCTAAGAACAAATCATTAAAACTATGAATAGCTGTGAGACAAAGATAACAATGATGCCACATCCCTAGTCTTCAGAGAAAAATGAATATACCAAGAAAAATAACAAAATAAAAAAATAGATTAGTAAAATGAATGTTTGATTGAAACTTTGAAAATAAGTAAAACCCAAGCATGAAAAAGAAGATTTGGAAAATAAAAGGAGAAATAGATATTTTGGAAAATGAAAAAGGCAATAGAACTGATAAGCAAAGTTAGAAGCTTAACTAAGATCAGCAATATCAATAAAATTGTAGCTGACCTAATAAAAAGAAAAAAATCAAATTTATAAAATTTTTTAAAATTAAAAGAATGAATTATAATAAATCTTCAGGTTTCATAGTGAAATGATATCAAAACTAAGAAATTTTTAAAAGAAGATAATTGACAAAAATAAAAAGAACCAAATTAGAAGAATAGGAAATGGAGAGCTTACATACTGCAATTTCATAAGAGAAAAATATATTAGTGGTAAAGGAACTTCTAATATCAAGGAAAATAAATTTGTTCAGATTAATTTACAGGAGGATTCTAAATATTAAAGAACAACTAATATTTACCACAGAAATTGTCTAAAAATCATCTGAAATTATCTTTAAAAATGCTTTCTCAAACTTATTATATTTGAAAAAAAATATGATTCTAATTCCCAAACAAGAGAAGGAGAAAGCAAAGACAGGAGAAGAATTTGTGAATAAACAAGAACTAGAACGTATTGTTAGATGTAAAATGGATTATTTTGAATATGCTAAATTTTTTAAAAGGCATTATACAAATAAAATTAATGTAGCTAAGATTAGAAGGAAAGCAGTAAGTTGGGAATAAAAAATTTATAGGCAAGTTTCTCAGATAGAAGTCTCATATCTAAAACAAATAGAGAACTTTGTCAAACTTATAAGAATTTGAGCCATTCCTCAATTGATAAATGTTCAAAAGATAACAGACAAGAAATCAAAGCTTTATATAACTAGATGAAAATATGCTCTAAATCATGATTGATTAGAGAAATGCAAATCAAAACCATTCTGAGATATCATCTTGTACCTATCAGAGTGAGTAAAATGATAAAAGGGCATAATGACAAATGTAGAAGGGGATGTGGAAAAATGGGGCCACTAATACACTACTGGTTGAAATGTAAACTGATCCAACAATTTTGGAAAGCAACTTAGAAATTATTCCAAAAGGGATATGAAATTGTGTATATCTTTTGACCCAACAATACCAGTATTAGGTTTAATTCCTAGAGTGATTAGGAAAAAAGGGAAAAGAACCTTTTTGTTCTAAAGTATTTATAGGAGCTTTTTTATGGTGGCAAAGAACTGGAAATTCAGGGGATACCCCTCATTCAGGGGACACCCCTCACCTAGGGAATGGCTTAACAAGTAGTGACATATAATATATATACTACTTCATGCTAAGAAGAGACAAGCCAGTTAATTTTTAAAAAACATGCAAAGACATACATGAAATTATGAGGAAGAAAGGAAGGAAGAAAACCAAAACTCGCTTTTAGAAGAAACTGAAAATGTCAGAAGCTTTGCCAAAATATACAGGAGTAAGAAAGACTACCTTATTCCCCACTGTTATTTAATATTATTATAGAAATGTTAGATTAGAAATAATTCAATAAGAGAAAGAAATTAAAGGCATAGAGATAAGTAAAGAGAAGCAGAACTGCCTACTAGCCAAAAACCTGAGGGTTTACTTAGAGAATTACATAAAACCATCAAAGAAACTGAGATAATTAATAGCTTTAAGAAGCTGACTGTATAGCATTCCTATCTATCAATAACAATGCAGGAGAATGTAATAGAAAGAGAAGCCACACACAAGATAGCTAAAATATCCATAAAATATAACATAAGAAACCATATTTGATACCAATACAGATACAATTACAAATTGCTTCTGAAAGATAGAAAGAATGACACATAACTGAAAATATTCAGTGTTCATGACTGGGTATAATTTTCATCAGTGCTAGACAAAATAATAACAAAATTCATGTGCAGATCTAGAATTTCAAGGGAAACATTGAAAATGAATAAGAATGAAGGGGAAAGAGTACATCGAGGCTTAAAATGATATAATAATGCAACTATTATCAAAGCTAATTGTTACTGGTTTCAAAATAGATCATTGTAATAAAATAAAGAAAAATCAGACAAAAACTGAATATAGCAATGCATTGTTTTCAAAATGGAAAATATAAAATACCTGGAGAAGAACTCCAAATTTGACAAGACTTACTGGAAAACATGGGAAGCAATATGGCAAAAATTAGCTTTGGACCAAAAGTTTATACAATATATTGCAATAAATTCAAAATAGAGTGTTGTCCATCTATATCAGAAGAGAACCAGATGGAATCTTATTCAAAGTTATGTCTAGGGCATGAATTTTTAACTAAACAGAGAATTGAGAAGATTACAAAAGATGAAATAGATTATTTGCAACTGAAGGTTACTTGCACAAAATAAATAATTACAACAAAGATATGAAAGGAAGAAAAAATTTGCATCCAGTATCTCTGATATGAGTGACTAAAAGAAAAATATAAGACAGATACTATTCTCCAAAATATTAACTGATCAAAAGATGGGAAACAATGCTCAAAAGAATTGCAAACTGTTCACAATCATATAAAGTTAGAATGCAAGCTTCTTAAAATGGAAAACAGTATGGCAGAAACTATGAATAGACCAATATCGCACACTCTCTACCAAGATAAATTCAGAATGGGTATATGATTTAGATATAAAGTGTGATAGCATAAGTAAATTAGGGGAGCAGAGAATAGTTTACAGGTAGATTTGTGGAGAATGAAAGAATTTATGAACAAATAAGAATAAGAAATAAAATGAGTAATTTTGATTATAGAGCTCTAGTACTTCTAACATTACTAAAATTTCATCTATATCATTTATTTCATTCTTACTTCTTTTTTGGTTTGTTTTATCTAGGTCTGAAAGGGTAAAATTGAGGTTCCCCATCAGTATAGTTTTACTATTTCCTCCTGAGGTTCCTTTAATTCCTCTGCTAAAATTTTGGATGCTATACTATTTTGTGTATATATGTTTATTTTTTATATTACTTTATTGTCTATAGTACCTTTTGGCAATATGTAATTTTGTTCTTTATCTCTTTTAACTAAATCTATTTTTGCTTTAGCTTTGTCAGAGATCATGATTGCTAATCATGATTTTTTACTTTAAATGATGCACAATAAAATCTTTTCCAGCCCCTCACCTTTATTCTATTTGTGTCTTTCTCTCTTAAATGTGTTTCTTGTAAACAATACATTCTGTATTCTTGTTTTTAATCCATCCTGCTATCTGCTTCCATTTTGTGAGTGAGTTCATCTCATTTACATTCACAATTATGATTATCAACTGTGTAGTCCCCACCATCTTATTTTCCCTTTTAGATCCTGCTCTTTCTCCTTTTACTTAGTCCCTCCTCACAAGTGTTTAGCTTTTAATCATCATTCCCTACTCCTCCCTCCCTTCAATTACCCTCCACTATCTTATTCATCTCCTACTTCTTGATAAGTTAGGATTCTATATCAAAATGAATATGGTTGTTATTCCCTCTATAAGCCAGTTACAGTGAGAGTAAAGTTTAAACATTGACCATCACCACCATCATCCTCCCCTACACTGTAGTAGTATTTCAGATCTCAAAAGATGAGAAAATTTACCCTATTCTACCCCTCCCCTCCCTATTCTTCCAATGCAATTTTCAACCTTCATTTTTTTTGCATTTCATATCATTCTGATCAACTTATTCCCATACCCTCTGTCTATGTATATTCCTTCCAACTGCTCTAATATTGATTTTTAAAATCTTAGAATTACAATTATCACCTTTCCATATAGGAATGTATACAGTTGGACCTTATTGAATCCCTTAAAATTTTCTCCTTCTTATATACCTTTTTAGTCTACTCTTGGGTCTTTTTTCTGCTTAGGCCTGTCTTTTCACCAGGAAATTGGAAATCGTTTATTTCATTAAATGATCATTTTCCCCTGAAAGAATACACTAATTTTTTCTGTGTAGTTGATTATGGGCTATAAACCTAGATATTTTGAAATCCACAGTATCATATACCAAGCCCTCTGATCCTTTAATTTAGAGACTGCTAAGTCCTATATAATCCTTACTATAGCTCCATGGTATTTGAATTGTTTCTTTCTGACTTCTTGCAGTATTTTCTCCTTGGCTTGGAGATCTCTTGAATTTACCTATAATATTCCTGGGAGTTGTCATTTGTGGATTTATTTCTGGAGGTCATTTGTGTTTTTATTCACCTTCTATGTTACACTCCTATTCAAGAATATCATTGCAGTTTTCCTTGATAATTTCCTAATTGTGTTGTCCAAATGCTTTTTTTTAATCATGGCTTTCATGTGTACAATAATTTTTATTTGTCTCTCCTGAATCTATTTTCTAGGTCAGTTGTTTATTCAATGATATATTTTATATTTTCTTTTGCTTTTTTCCCATTCTTTTAATTTTGTTTTATTGTTTCTTCATGTCTGGTGAAGTGATTAACTTCTAGTTGCACAGTTCTAATTTTTATGGAATGATTTTCTTCTGTGAGCTTTCAAAACTCCTTTTTCATTTGGCCAATTCTGCTGTTATTTTCTTCTTACACTGCTTTCATTTCTTTTCTCCTTTTTCTCTGCCTCTCTTAATTGATTTTTGAAATCCTTTTGAGCTCTTTCAGAGTCTAAGACCAATTGATATTTTTCATTGAAGTTTTGCATATATTTGATGTGCTTTTACTCTTCACTTTTACTCTTCTGTGTTTGTGCCTTGCTCTTCTATGTCTCCATAAAACTTTTCCATGGGTAGGTTGTAGGATTGTTGTTTTGTTTGTGTGTGTGTGTGTGTGTTCATTTCCACAGCCTCTCTGCAGACTTGGATTGGGGCTTGGAACTTTAAGGTGTATATGTGGGATTGACTTAGACAGGGTTTCAGGGTTTGAATGGCTGGGGCCCAGGTTCAGAAACTGGAACAGTAAGGGCAGGGTGGTGGTTGACATTGGCTTTTGCTGGTACTCCTTAGTGTGGTCTCCTGTGGCTTGTGGTCCCTTTTCACCCCAGTGAACCAGACCCTTTCTGGATACCTTCAAGTTGTTCTTTAAATGAAAGTTAATTCACTCTGTCTTCTTGTTGATTCTTTTGATCGATTATTCATATAGAGGTTTTATTTTAAGCTTGATTAGAGATGATTCTCATAGTGGTTCAAGTTTTCTCTGCTTCTACTCTGCCATTCTGGCTCTGCCCCTAAAAGAACCTACTTGAACAAAAATATATATAGCAACTCTTTTAGTGATGGCAACAAACTGGAAATTTTGGGAATGTCCAACAGTTGGGGAATGACTAAACAAATTGGGTTATACATTGATGATGGAATACTATTATACTATAAGAAATGATGAACAGGATGACTCAAGAAAAATTTGGAAAATCTGCATGAACTGATGCAGAGCAAAATAAACAGAACTGGGAAGGCATTGTACACAGTAAACATATTTTGTATGTAGACCAACTGTGAATGACTTAGTTACTCAGCAGTATAATGATCCAGGACAATTCTGAAGGATTTTTGAAAAAGAATGTTATCCAACTTCAGAGAAAGATCTGTTGGAGTTGGAATGCAGAATAAAGTATATGATTTTTTTACTTTAATTTACTTTTGGTTTTATTTGGGGGCTTTGGTTTTATATGAATATTCTCTTATAACAATGATCAATTTTCAAGTATGTTTTCCATGATAATAGATATATAACTCAGATCAAATTTCTTATCACCTCTGAGAGGAAGGGGGAAAAGGAGAGAGGGAGACAATTTGGATCTTATAATTTTGGAAAACATGTGTTGAAAATTGTTATTACATGTAATTTGGAAAATAAAATACCTTTGATTTCAAAAAAGTTGCCTAGAGTAGGGGCATTAAATACTTGGCTAGCAAAATGCCCAAGCATGGCATCAACTAATGTAACATGAAATTGGGAAATATTTAATAAAATAAATAAAAATACAATACAACATAAAAAAGAATACAAGCTCTTTTATTATATATATTAAGTTTTTATTATAAGGAATGACTCTGGGAGAATATTGGAAAATAAAAGTGATATGAAAGAAAAGATAGATAAATAGATAGAAATATACATATATATAAATATATATATACTTAAAATTGGTATAATTATTTGAGCCTCAATTCCTCATTTGTAAAAATGGGGATAATAATAATTATATACCTCTGAAATTTTACTTTGATTCATTTTAGTGGGTGATACAAGGCTCTGAAAGGTTATACCAATAGGCTTCAAACTCTCAAATATTGTAGGAAGTTAATTAATATCAATAAAGAAGCTAATCTAATTTCCCCAAAAATCTTTGCATAATTAGTGGATGAAATTGAAGAGTAAGCATCATGATATAAAAGACATAGCCAAGGACATATAATGATTAATACTATGTGGCAGAGTAGATAAGCTATCAGACATGGAATCAAGAAGACACAGGGGAATAACCATGTAGCTGTTGAAGTTTAAGCTACAGCTGTGCAGGGATGCCCAATGGAGGGTCCATAGGCCTTTTCCTGGTGGTGCTCCTAAGACTGCTGATAATATCTAACAACTTCCTTTCTCCTCTCTCTTTTGTGGAGGAATCATTTCTCATTGACTGTGCGGGCCTAAAAAGCAAATGTAATCAAGTCTATCCAGCAAGGGGCAGGAGTAGGACATTCAATATATTTAAATAGTCCTTGAAATATCTACTGCTAATGAGCACAAGGCAAAAACCAGCATGATGAAATAGAAAGAAAGCTGAGCTTTGAAAGACTTGAGTTCAAGATTTGTTTCTAAGCCACATTAGCTGGAAAACTTTGAGAAAGCCTTTTCAATTTTCAGGCACCCAGGCAACTCTTTAAAACTTTACATTTTAGAACCTATACTAAACATTATTAGCAGAAGGATATTTCCCTTTGGGAGTTAGCTATGCCAATGAAATCACACGTCTAGTCTAGAAAAATGTGGCAGGCACTATGCCAGGTTGTTGGGGTTCAAAGAAAGGCACAAGACAATATCAAAGAACTCACAGACTAATGGGGGAAGGGGAAGACAATGTGCAAAGAATTAAGTAAAAAAAATACAAAAGATATAAAATGTAGATAATCAACTATTCTTTCTTTTGGATTCCATGGCCCTTGGAGGGATATATTTATATATGAATGTGTGTATATATATGTATATAGATAAATTTTATGAATAAATACATATATATATGTATTAATAAACCAAGGGAGATAGAAGCCAGAAGAATTATTTGAACAAGCACTTTAGATACATATGAATATAAATTTTATTTTTTAGACTCTGAACTTAACAAACATCAAAAAAAAAAAAGAAAACAAACACCAAACCTGAGCACTTCCATATACATAGACACACACACACACACACACACACACACACACACACATTGTTTTGTAGTTCATCCTTCATTCTTTGAAGAGGACCACTAACATCTTTTTTTAATTTTTTGATTGATTGATTGATTGATTGATTGATTTAGAATATTTTTCAGTGTTTACATGACTCATGTTCTCTCCCTCCTCCCTCCTAGAGCTGGCAAGCAAATCCACTGGGTTATACATGTATTATTGCTCAAAACCTATTTTCATATTATTCATATTTGTAACAGAGTAATCTTTTAAAATCAATACCCCCCAATCATATACCCATAGAACCACATGATGTCATATATTTTTCTTCTGCATTTTTACTCCCACAGTTCTTTCTCTAGATGTGGATAACACTCTTTCTCACAAGTCCCTCAGGATTGTCCTAGATCATTGCACTGCTATTAGTGGTAAAATCTATTTGATTGTGCCACAGTATTTCAGTTTCTGTGTACAATGTTCTCCTGAGTCTGCTCATTTTTCTCTGCATCAGTTCCTGGAATTCTTCTAATTCATATAGAAATTCTCCAGTTCATCATTCCTCATAGCACAATAGTATTCCATCACCATCATATACTACAATTTGTTCAGCCATTCTCCAAACAAGGGACACCCCATCATTTTCCAATTTTTGTCACCACAAAAAGTGTAGCTATAAATATTTTTGTGCAAACATTTTTTTCTCTTTGGGGTACAAACATAGTAGTAGTATAGCTGGTTCAAATAGCATACAGTCTTTTAAAGCCCCTTGGGAACAATTGTAAATAGCCTTTCAGAATGGTTGGATCAATTCACAACTCCACCAGTAATGAATTAATGTCATCTTGACTTGTACATGAATTGGATTTAAGGGAGGCAGAATTGCACAAAATCATCAGTCTCAGTCACTCTTCCACAGTTATCCAAGTCTAGTGGCAAGATAAAAGTCACGATGATTGGTGACGGCCCAGTATTAAGTAGATGACTGGCTTCTTCGATGTCTGATGAAGCTCTAATTGTTCCAGAGCACTTTCTTAAGCCACCTTCTTGTGTGGACTGTATGGGGTGATCATGAAGGACTATCACCTCTGGTATGAGGGCTTGAAAAACCCTTCTCAGGACTGCTTATCCAACCTTGGTGTCTACTTTTAACAACTGTTACCTGTGATTCTAGAAAACTGTGGCATGTGCAGCAGCCACACCCCAGTAAAATCATCTCCCAGAAGGTAAGATAACTAGGTTGAGGGTAATCAATGGGGTTCAAACCCTACAGTGAATTATGGATATACCTACCCCAATCATTGAAGATATCCCTCTATAGAAGCAATGGATGAGAACAATTTGTGCCAAGGCCATGAAGGTGGCTGAAGTACACACTGTAAAGTGCTTAGATCCTGGTCAGACTTAGAAGATGCCAAGGTTATCCATTTCATGCTAGATCATTGACTTTTATCTTGCCACTGGACATCAATGGCTCTGGAAGAGAGAGTGAGGCTGTGCAACTCTTTTACAATGCCATGTTATTTAAATCTATCTTCCATGCAAATCAGAATACCATCCATAATGTCACTGGACCTCTTCAAAAAAGAAGGACAAACAACAAAAAGTGTGTCTGTGGGTGCTAAGTTCAGAATCTAAAAAAATGCAATTTAAGGGAAAAATTAATAAGGGCATTAAAAAAGGATTGAATCATAAGTGTAACTCAGATAATATAATACTAAAAATCCCAATCAAAGGACAAATCATAGAGACAATGGCTTATTGCATTAAAGAAAATGATGGAAAAAAAATAACAAAATTTTGAGATGCAGACAAAAACTGAGAGGCAATCCTCAAGGTAAAATTTAATATCTCTAAATGTTTTCATCAACAAAAGAAAGATATCAATTAGTTAGGCATGCAGTTAAAGAAGTTATAAAAATCAACAAATTTGAAAATGCCACCTAAATACAAAAAACTAACAATTTTAAAGTATGTGACAAATTCAACACAGTAGTTCCAAAATAGTCCTGCTTATCTGTTTCTCCTTCTGAACTTCCTTCTACTCTCATTTCTGCTTTTAAAAAATGTTGAACTGATATTATATTTCATTTCTCCTTTTCTTTTGACATCATTGTTACTCCTTTTTCCTCAAAACTCCTTCCTCACACAAAAAGATTCAATTAATGAATAAAAGTAGGAGCTATTTTTTCATGTCTAAACTTCAAAAAATAGCTAAACACATCCCATATCCTGCTAAAAATCCTTGAGCAGCTTACAATGGAGATTTGCAGTTTCATATGAAATTATTGCATTTTTTAGGTATGAACATGTTTGTACTTGTTAATTTTTGTCAAGTTCATATAATACATATTTTTTAAAGAAAATTAGAATTTTTTGAGGCAGAGATGAAGAAATAAAATTTGAAAATATGATGTTTTAGGTAAATGCACATAGATATATTTGGAATGTTGGGTTTAGATATCATAGTTTAGTTTGAATGGATTACAGAGAGAAAAAGAAAACTGATGTCATATAAATCCCGGTAAGTTAGTAGTAGCCAGATTGTCAAGGAATTAAAAAACCCAGCTAAGGAGTTTATTTATATGTTATCTTAGAGGCAATAAAATAGGAGAATAAGACATGGGCCTTAGGAAGATTCTTTTGACGTTTCCGGTCATCAAGAAGATTGTCAGGTGTTCCTCAGTATCCTGGGGCACTTCAGATAATTAGAATACAATTAAACTCCTTGTGCCCCCTCTCCTCAGTTCCATTCGGTCCTTTTCCCCCACCAGTATTCTGGATACTCTCTAAAGAGAAACCTCAGAGGGCTATTCTAGTCCCAGAAGGAGAAAAAATCTTTAGCATCAGAATTGAGTGTATAGCAGTTATTCCCAGACCCCAGAGAATTGGAAAACAGAAAGCCCAGGCCTTGGAAATAGACCTAGCTCATCCACATGACATTGCAGAGCCCAAGCCAGGCCTGCAAATTGATGTGAAAAACGTGTTTCTTCAGATTGAATTAATTTGAAAACCACTACCTCCTCCAAGCCACTCCTTCCTTCTGGGCAGCACTGGGGCCAAGGGTCTGTCCTTTGAGTCAGACTAGGAATAAATTGAGCAGGGTTCAAGGAGAGCAGAGGCTGGGACCCAAAATTCAGGGGTGGGAGCAGCTGGAAGCAAACCTTCTATAGCTAAAGGTCTAAAAAAAACCCAGAGGGTGGGCCCTGGGGCGGTCAGCCTGCTATGTTCTGCCTTCATTCGCCATGTAAATGAAAGTAAATCCAGATATGGGCCAAGGGAGGAGGAAAGGAGGAAGAATAGGAGCAGAGAGTGGGAAGGGAATGGGGTGTGGAGCCCTGCCTGGCCCATCAGACATCAGCAACCTGAGTGATGGAGATTCCCTTCCAAACATTGCACAGAATCTCTAAAGGGAAAAGACTCTTGCAGACAAGCCAAGAAGGCAGCATTTGAAGCTGTTGGCACCGAGAAAGATGAGGGCTGGGGCCATCTGCTTTTCCCACCCTCTGGCTCAGTGGGAATCCCACTGCCTCTCTGACATCATAGATGAAAATCAGTTCTCCAGACTGGGTACCGTTTTTCAAACATCAGAGCTGCCCTGCCCAACTTGGCAGGGCCAGTTGGACCCTCCCAAAAAGGGATCTCTTCTGTCAGTTGCCTTTTACAGAACTATAAAAACAAAAGTTCATGTAAAAAGAGTTAGACTACTCATCGAAAAAGGCAGACAGCTTCTAATTCTCCTCCTGCCTCTCTCACTGAAGCTGCCCCTGCCAAAGCCACTGCTTCTTCTTCATCCACAGATGGGCATATGGGACTGGAACATGCATCCTTCTCATGTCATAAGTATCTTGCAAAACCTCACCCCACCCCACTTCCAGACCCAAGATACCACAATCTATCCACACCTAGATAATCTTGGAAATATAATTTGAGATCTTCATCGGGGAAGAACTACTGCTGAGGAGGAAATTTCTAAAGTATTTCTGTAATAAAGAGAATTGGAACATAGACTAATGTAAAATCAGCAGAGAAAACTGTAAACAATGTAAAAGACAACAACAATGAATAGAGTAGAACATTTCCACCAAAAACAACTGTCATTAGGCCTCTGATATTATTCTTCTAAATATTCCAAGCATTGTGTTGGCAGCATGAAAAATTAATAAAAGAAGAAAAAGTCTTTTTAGCCTTTTGGGATTGCAACTTTATTTTAGATCTGCTTTGTATAAAGCCTCCCAACAGCCAGAATTCAGTAAGATTGTAATGCAAAAGTGCACACACATAATGTAAGTTTGTATTTGTATCTGTGTATACACACAAATATACAAATAAATATGAGTATTTATTTATATAGTTATGCACATATGTATGTATATAGTAATATGCATATACATAAGCATATGTGTGTATATATTTATTTAACAACTATATATGTCAACTATCACATTCACTTGTAAGTTACCCTTCAACTTATTATTTGATGCCTTTCAATATCTAGCATTATAATTCTGAGACAAAGAGCAATCCAAGGATAAATTTGTATGTTTCTTCATTAATTGCTAAAATATTTCATCATAGTTTCATTAACTATGTAAACTCAGAGTCCCACCAAGTGATCAAATATTATATATTTAATTAATCAGAGAAAGCTTTCTCAATAATAATTATTTGTATTTCTTTCTTTGTGGATATTAAATCCTTTAATCTCCTAGTATAGGGTAAGAACTAGACCTATGATTTCATTGGTATAAAGTTCTGAGAAACTGCACTGTATGGATCAATGGTGGAACTTGAACCCAGATCACCTTTTCTTCTAGGCTAGTCATCTCTTCTCTTTAGTATGTTACTTCTCTAATCTCCTAGAATCAAATCAACATTCATTCCTGAATACATAATATATCATAATGAAATAATTTCAATCATAGAAAATTCATTTTGAATATTAGTTTTTATTAGCATAATTTCAACCTTACCAACATGTCAGCAAGTGATGAGTAAGATATAATTTGCCACTCCAACTAGATAAATATCATAGGAATCATCATGTCTGCTTTTCCTTAGCCTTTCTACACCCTTGCAAGACTAAAAATAACCATAACATAAATGATGACTACCACATGAAAAGTAAGGTGGGACATGACATCTTTCTTTGAGAGAAGAAGCCTGCCAAACACAGTTGTAGAGTTAAAAAGATCTGAGTGCATATCTCCCCTTTTAACTCATTTTGCCTTAGCGATTCTGAGTAAGCCACTTAACTTACTACTGACACAAGCAATTCTCCAAAACTGTAAATTAAAGAACATTTGTAAGCCTATAGTATTATCACTCAGAGTTCCTGCACCAACAAAATCACAGGTCCAGATCAGATCTTTATTTAAATAGAAGAAAGAGGAAGAGCAGGGGGGCAAGGAGGAAGAAGAGGAGAAGGGAAGAATAAGAACAAGAAAGAAGAACAAGACCAAGAAGGAACAAGAAGAACAACATAAAGAAGAGGCCAAGGAGGAAAAAAGAGAACAGAGATCAACTGCTCTCCTGTCTATCTCCTTACCACCATTTCATAATTTTTCCTAGATTTCTTGCTTCTATGTGTATTACTTTTATTCCCATTTTTTAAAAATACCCAACCTTTTTTTGTCCATTAAAGTCCTTATTCCTCACCATAGTAAGAAGAGTTAATTGGATTTCAGAGCTTAAAGTGATCTGAAAACCCGTTTAGTCTAATCCATACTGAAGCCTGCTCTCTATTACCCAAGAGATAAGACAAATTTCAGAGAGAGGAAAAGGAAACTGACCAACTTACAAGACTGCCCGCTCCACCTCTAATTGATAGAATATTTTTCTTTACATGAAGCTTGAATGAGCCTCTCTATAGCTCCCACTCAAAGTTTCTATTTCTCTTCGTTGTGACCAAGAAGAGAGCTTAGTAATTTTTTAGTTGTATCCAACTCTTTATAGCTTCATTTGAAGTTTTCTTGGTAAAAATATTAGAGTGGTTTGCTATTTCCTTCTCCAGTTCATTTTACTGATGAGGAAAATGATACAGAGTTAGGTGACATGCCCAGGGTCACACATTAAGTGTATGAAGACAGATTTGAACTTATTAAAATGGATATTACTGATTCCAAGCCCAGTGCCCTATCCACTGTGCCATCTAGCTGTCCCAAGGCCAGAGAGAACAAATCTAATCCCTCTTCCAATTATCCTGGCTCTGTATAACCCTGAGCAAATCACTTCTCTCTGAATTTCATTTTCTACAACTATAAAATGAAACAAAGTGTATAGTAATATATAATTCTATAGTAATAATAATTGCTGTTGTTTAGTAATTTAGGCATATCCAACAGTTCATGACCCCAAGGACCAACTAACTGTCTATGTAGTTATCTTGGCAAAGATACTGAGGTGGTTTGCCATTTTCTTCTCCAGTTTCACACAGACAATAGTTAAGCCCAGGATCAAAGAGCTACTAAGTGTCTGAGATCAGATTTAAACTAATGTTTTTGGTCTTTCTAACTCAGGACCCAGTGGTCTATCTACTGTGCCATCAGTAGTAATTGTTATTAACAATAAAAATAGCATTAGTAATAACATTACTAATAGTAATATTTGGCATTCATTAAAAGCTATTTTGCAAAGCATTTTGCTTATTTTATCTCATCTGATCCTTGCAACAATCCTGTGAGTTATGCTATCATTATCTCTATTTTATTGATAAGGAAACTATGGCTGAGAGAGGTAACAAATCTAAAACGTGTCTGATTCAAGATTTGTGCTGTTTTTCCTGGCTCTGAATCCAGCACTCTACCCACCACAATGGTGTAATTGTGTTTACTTATAGGAGTCCTAGAGTCAGAATATTTGCCTTCAAATCCCAGCTTGGCCACTTTCTAGCTAAATGATCTTGGATGAGTCAACTTTCCTTTTTTTTTTTATGGCCAGAGGTGAGGGGAAAAATCTGGTTATGATTCTTTTTTTTTTAAACACTTATCTTCTGTTTTAATACCAAATCTAAGACAAAGGAACATAAAGGTTAAGCAATTGGGGTTAAGTGATACATCCAGAGTCACACAGCTAGGAAGTGTCCAAAGCCAGATTTGAACCTAGCTCCTTCCCAACTCAGTCCTTGCCCCCTATCCACTGTGCTACCTAGCTGATGCTATTAAGGGCTCTTTTTTGCCCAACTTAATATTGTGCCTAAACTTTTATGACCAGCACCATGATCTGTAATCGAAGAGAAACATACACTCTATACTGATTCTATCATTCATTTACCACTTCTCCTGTGCCTCAGTTCCTCTAAGCAAAACAATAAAAATCTCTGTATCCCACTGTATACCTCCTGATGGTTGAGTTCATATTCATGGAATAGAGAAAGAATCTTAAACTTTTCAGAGAAAACACAGAAGGGGTGTTCACCACGACAAACCGAAGTTTTCTATGTGGTAGACGCTGAGAATGAAACAGACGCCACACAAGAACAGTAGGGAGTGTCTTCTACCCCCCATCCCCACCCCCTGCCACCCCAGTCAATGTTCTCCTTCCCCCCATCTCCTGGAAGCTGCCTCTGCCTCACTGGGAACACTCCATCCTATGTGTAGCACTGCCCTGCTGAGAGTTATTGACATCGTAATAAAGTGCACACTTGTAATGTTGGGCGAGGTGACAAAAACAACAAGAAATAACACTACACACCCACCCACTGAGAAAACCAAGTATGTCAGACGCCTCTGTGTCATGATTTTAAAAATATCCCTACTGACAGGCCAAGTCTCAGGTTGAGTCTGAAGGGAAAGGAGAGGGGGGCACCGTGGTGAGCAAGAAGGGGAAAGGAGTGGGGAAGGGGATGTGCGGATGTGTGTGTGTGCACATGCATGTGTGTGTGGGGGTGTTTTACACTAATAGTTCTCCATGTCTAACACTGAAGAACTGCTGCTGGTCTGTGAGGACTATTGAATCGCATCCAATCACCCTTTCTATAGCATCCATGCTTTGGAACCAGACACATGTCTGGACCAGAAGAAATTCTGGGGGAGTGTGGTCTCTACTGAGAGGAGAAATGTGGGTCTAAGACCCATTTTCACATACCCCTTAGTATTTAAAGTCTTCCTTCTTGGTGCTTTGAGAAAAAAATTGCTTAAAGGTTAGGGTGTCTCATATAAAATCTCCCCAAAGTCGGGAGTAATTCAATCAGGTAGGAGACAGTATTTATTTCCTACACACAAAGGAAAAGCTAAACACAAAACACTAATAAACAAACTTAAAACAGAATTCAATAAATTCACATATTTATTCTTTTACTCCTTATAGTATGCTATATGCTCTTATGTAAACTTGTATACTTCTATTCTTTTACTTAAACCTCTTTAGAACATAAAACAGTTTACAAGACAGCCCTTTGCATATTGTCTTTGCTCAGTACAATTCAAACAAACAAACAAACAAAAAAACATCCAACATATCTTCTGGCAGAAAGATCCATTTATGTTTAGTTGTTTTTCACTTGTGCCCAACTCTTTTTGACCCCATTTGGGGTTTTCCTACTAAATATACTGGAGTGGTTTGCCATTTTCTTCTCCAGCCCATTTTATACATGAGGAAACCAAGACAGATAGTGTTAATTGTCTTGCCCAGGGTCACAAAGCTAGTAAGTGTCTGAGGCTGGATTTGAACTCATGAAAATGAATATTCTTGACTCCAGGGTTGGCACCCTATCTATTGTGCCACCTAGCCATCTCTAATTCTCCTATTGATGGCCTTTTCACTGAGGCAGAAATTCTCCTTGCTACAAGTCAGCTACAGAATTAGAAAAATATTACTCAATATAATACTCAGAAAAGGACATACAAGTGAAAAGGCCCAGTTATAAGTTTGCCTTACTGAGTCCATGCTTTATTTAAGAGTGGGAGTAAGAGGAAATACGAATAGTCCATCCCTTCATATCTCTTACTGGGAAATCACTATTTGTCATATCAGAAAATCAAAGCAAAGAAACTGAGTCAGAAACTATCTTTGAACTGATGCAGTAATTTGACCTCCACCATCATCATGGGGTAGGGGAAGATGAAGACACCATTTGAGGCTTGCCGTGTCCTACCAAAATACTAAGTCCTTGTAGTCACTCACACGGCCAAAAGCAGCCAGGGAATTCATCATCTCTGACATACCCATATATCCAAGACCTACGTGACCTTAGGATTCCCCAAAATTTCCAAGTTCTGGGCATAAAATCCCAGGGGGAATAACCTTTATAGACTAATTCAATCTCCATCACATATTCAAGATGGAAAATGTTAGATTAGAACTTGATAGAACCTCAATAATATATTTCTATGTGTGTGTGTTTAATAAAAAGGGAAAATTATTTTTTTGATTTTTTTGTTTTCTTTTTTTTCAATTATATGTTCCTAACAAAGAGGTGTGGTCATTGGCACTGCCACCAAGAGGTTCTTCCACCTCAAACCACATGGACAGATGTAGAGAAAGGTTTTCTTAGCATTCAGAGAGACTTTCAGGATCAATGGAAATATAAACTCGGGGACAGCCAAAGTCTTTATAGGAGTGAGGGGATTAAAAGCCAGCTGAGAGGAGTTGGCTTCTCCAAAGGGTTTCCTCCTGTTCTCTTTCATTTTGTTTTTAGTTCAAGAAAAATAAGAGCAAGCCTGGGTCAGCTTGGGTGGGTGAGGTGTCTCACAAAGTGGGAATTTGGGGCCTAGGGATGAATCAGTTAACTCCTTTTAATAATAGGAATCACTGATATTTTTATAGTGCTTTAAAGCTTGTAATCACCTTACATACATCATTTCACTTGATCCTCACAACAACCCTGGGATGAAGCTGCTAGAATAATCCACATTTTGTAGATGAGGAAACTGAGTCAAAACATGGTGAAGGGACTTGCTAATATCCACATCGGTTGTAAATGTCTGGTGCAAAATTTGAACCCAGATCTTCACAATTCCAAGTTCAGTACTCCTTGGACTTTCCTGAAAGATTCTCCTTTGAAGTTAGGCATTAACCCTAAAGACATTTATTAACAACCACAAGTCATTAAAGAGAATTTCATACATCAACCCTGACTCCTAATTCTCAAAGCTTTACAATCATCACCTTGAAATTCAAATAGTTATCTGAAGTCAAGAACTCCTTCCTCATTCACCATTTCTTCAGTCTCTGGACAGTTCCAGGTGACTTAAAAGTCTTACAGGTAAATGAAAAATAGTAAAATGGTTTCTTCTACTTTGCAACTTACCATTCATTTAGCCGTATGGTCCAAGAATAATGCAACTGTTACACCTGGCCTCATAAACTAGGAGTTGTTACATTTTGCCTTTGCTAGAAGCTATACTAACAGAGAACATAGAAAGACATGCTTGACAGAGAGTATAGCATATAGTAGGTGCTTAATAAATGTTTATTGAATGAAGCATAATCTCAATCAACCTCACCAAAGGATAAAAAATTGCATTTAAAAAATGGTAGCACCCATTTAGATGTGTGTCAGAACTTCAGTGTTATTTCCCTGTAAATCAAAAGCTTTTCTTTTTACCTTGGAATTGGAGGACAAAAAGAAATGATATTAACTTCAATTTTTGGTTATTTAGAATTGTATTGAAATGCAACTTTACCAATTTAAAACACCAAGCAAGATGTCCAGGGGCAGCCATATACCAAAGGAACCAAAAAAAGATACAATATGGAGATCATTGCCTTTAAAACTGAAGGTTATAGAGATTTTGGAATCATAGACATGGAGCTAGGAGGTAACTTAAGGATTGTTAAGCATTTATCATGAGGAAACTAAGGAATAGATGGTAAGTGACTACTAAACAGGCAATAAGAGGCAGAGCTGGTATTTGAAATCAAATTCTTTGATTGGCTTTTTGATGTTTTTCCCACCATCTTGTCCAAATCCTTCATTTTATCTAAGAGAAACTGAAACCTAAAGAGATAGAGCTGCTTTTTTTTTTAAATGACATAGGTCGTTGGTAAGTAGTATGATTCGAACCCCAGTCTCCTGGGTCCAAATCTCCTTTCTGATATATTATGAAATAATTCCTCTCCTCTGTCAAACCAAATTTTGGGTTGTAGTCATGACCCCTTGATTATGTAATTATTGAGAAGTAAAATTCCCATGATCAGTACTAGAATAGCTAGCCCACAAGAAAATTAGCCTCATGCTCTAAAACTGGCAGGGAAATCCATATTTTTAAGAGCAGACATAGACAAGGAGCAGGACTAGCCAGACCCAAACATACTGCCATCCAGTGGAAAATGGGTCCAATCACTGGAGTCTCTGCTATACAGTTTTGCCTCATGGGAATATAACCAGCATTCTAGAAGGATGTCCCATCCTGATCCTATCTTAAGTACTCTTGGGCTTTCCAGATGTTTAGTGAATAAAAAGCATATATTTGTTGGCTATTTTGTTTCTATTCTGAACACAATAAGCTAGTTTCCCCTCTGGAACAGGAGCAAAAGCCAGATTGCCTCATCTCTGGGCAATAGTCCTTGAGATCCTTCAGCAGCTCAATTGTATTGGCATCAGTATCCACTGGCATATTTCCTTGCTGCTTCTTTTTCCTATATCCCCAAACTCTGGGCCTCAAATCTGAAGATTTATTTTTAATTGTCTTTAATTTTATATTGTGACCTAGAAATCATCATTTAATATGAATATTTATATATATATACAAAGACCAGAAAAAGAGAACAATACATGAAACTATAAATCAATTACATAAAGCTTTTATCATACTTACATATATACAATATATAAATAATTTAATTTGGTAGTACCATTTACCCTGATTATCTATGATTCCTTCTGAATTTCATTCTCCTTTTATATGTGATTTTTTTTATTTTCTCTTTTTTAGTGCATCAATATCATTGACCCCCTATACTTCCTCACAATTCTTCCCCTTAGCTCCCATCTAAAGCTTCCATGGTAACAAATAAGTATAACTGATCAAAGCAAAATTTTATTGCATTGTGTCTCCTCCTGAACTTACAATTCATTATCTCTCCATGATGATGTAGAATACCTCCTGTACTCTTTGAAAATTTCTTTTTTTTTTCTTGCTTATTCATCCATCTTCTGGAGTTGTACATGTTCATTGCACAGATAGGAATTATTAAGACTTCCAAAGTTCTTTTTATTTACAACGTGATGGTCATTTTATATACAATTTGACTTATTCTCCTCATTATCCTTTGCATGATTCCATACAAGTCTTTCCAGGTTTCTCTGAATATATTCCTTTCATCACTTCTTATGGTATAATACTATTCACTTAAATTCGCATAACCAGAATTTATTCAGCCATTCTCATATACTTAGCATTTCCTAATTTTCAGTTTTTGCCACCAAAAAAAGATGCTGTATTTTGTGCACATGTGTCATTTCCTTCTTTTTTTTTATCACTTCAGAGTGTAAGCCATGTAGTAGAATCACTAAGTGAAAAAGTATGAACAATTTAATTATTTTGGGGATACAGCTGTAAACTGTTTTCAGAAAGATTGGATTAACACAGATTCAACAATTCCTTGTTGCAATTTATGCCCTAACTAACAATTGTAATTCTGTTGTTTATTTGTTTTTCATCTTTGCCATTCTGATGTATGTAAAATCAAATCTTGTAGGTAGATTTCAGGAGGAAAGGGTAAGTGAGAGGGAAGGGTAGATTGAAATATGATGTTTTTTTTAAAAAGTGAAGTTCTTCAGCTTTTGAGGAATCATTTCTTCATTTGCCTCTTTGGCTTATCTTGCCTATTTTTCTTCCTTATTTGTGTTTACTGTCTTCTTCTGTTTACTCATAGTGTTAATCTCAGTCCTTTGTTTTGGACTAAGTGTTCAGGAGAATTCTGTCTGCCACCCTTCACTAGATTTAATAGGTACTGTTTAGTACTATTTTCTCATCAGCTGCTACTAGTTCTGCAGATGGGATAGATGGCAGAAAATCTCACTAACATCTCTAGCTAATTTCACAGGATTCTGATGAGTCAGTGTGAGTTCAGACTTTAGCTAATCTCTTTGTCCTTACTTTTGCATTATCTTCAGTTGGCCTATTAAAGCTACAAATAGATATCAGAATTTGATTCCATATCTCATTTAGCCTTGTGAGGTCCAAGTATGATACTGGAAATGATGATCTTTAGCCTCTTACATAGTTTCCTAACATAAGCTCACATATACTGAATAGAATCTGTCTCCAGCAGTGATTCACTGTACTCTGAGGAACACAACTTTGGCCAGGGCTTCCAATACAGTGACCTATGAGTTCTAGTTCTTCTCTTGTTGAATTTTGACAGGGCAATCAATGCTGTCATCTGGCTGAAGGCAATCAATTATTTGAAATGGCATTACCTGTGAATTCCCTGTCCAGAGTGATGGCTGTTTTCCATTTCATTTGCTGGAGTTTATGCTGTCTGTCCTCATTTTCCTTCTTCTGCCATATTATCACCTATTTAGAGTTTGAACTAGTTTTCTGGTGACTTTTCTCTTCTTCCACTTTAATCTGGTTTGGCACTATCTTCCTTTGTCCAGCTTCTATTCAGTCTCCATATTTTTTGGCCATCTTTTGTGCAATTATGGATTAAATGGAAGAGTTGCCTTCTGCATCTTTTATGGATTTCTTTATAGCTCATCTTTCTTGGATCATTTCAGATATTTGTAGGGATTTCTATAGGGAAAATGGGATTCTTTAACACCTTTTATAACATAACTGGAAATCAGCTGAAGACTTTCTAGTCAATGTCCATAAGAGTCTAAACACCAGACACTTCTAACATCTTAATTCTTGTTAGCAATGTGAGTTCCTTCATCGTAAAGAGTTTTATAACTATGTTCCAAACCTGTTTAGGAGTGCCCTTCCCCAAAGAGCAAAGAGCTGTTCTTAGATGCCATTTGTTACATGGGTTTTCTGCTTAGACTTCCAACAGCACTTCCAATGGTGACTATAACCCATAAGGCTGCCACATTTTGACATCATACCTATTGGCAACTCCTATAGTGGTACTACTGAAAATAGTGCCAAGGATTTGGGGAGTCTGGCATGGGATGGTAATACAAATAACAACCCTGCCCAAGCTGCCCTTTACTGGGACAACCCACTATTAATTATAGGCTGGCTGTTTAAATGATACAGGCTTTTTTGCCAGAAGCAACCAACTTTCAGCACGTTACTTCAGTCCATGACCCCAACAGAACATTAACATGGGATATTTATGGGCAGACCAGGGTGGTTCCAGTATACAAGTCCCTTTCCTGGTGGTTCCTTATGGAGAATGACTTAAAAATTACATATCTCTTGACTTTATGATGATACTGTGAAATTTGGCAAATGCTAAGTTCCAACTCTATAAGCACAGTAGCAAGATTCTGGGTGCCTTTCAACAATAATATTTTTTTCTAAATACTCCCATGTCTCATTTCTCTGTGTTTTCCACAAGCCTTACCTAAGAATAGAGATGAATGTACTCTTCATGTAGAGCTTTTGACATTTACAGTTTGTCAGTTATACGCTGATCTACCCTCTGTCCCCTCACTAGATTTAAGCACCAAATATACTTGTTTAAGAGTTAGGAATCAGTTGGATGTGTAAGGCTGCTCCATGACTCCAGATGGTTTATCTTCTCCTCTCTATAGGACATACACACCTTGACACAGACATTGAAATGTCTAGCTTTCCATAAGTAATTTTTGAATAGACAAAAATTAGAAGCCTCTTGCTAAAGCAGTCTCATAATGAATTATAAATTTAATTCCTTCTGAAGTGGGAAACAAATATGTTCAATATTTGGTATACTTTATCTCTCTTTAAGTCAGTTTCTCAGACATTTAAGAGAAAATCACATGGAATAATCAAAAGGATCCTGAAGCAGAAGAACAGAAAAAATTTATATTAAGCCTAGTTCTGTCATACATTTGTAGGAATTTTAATAAGTTAACAAACTTGATTTCTATATCTGTATCAAGCATCAGAAGCTATAACAGGTGCTTATACAATGAAAACAATAATTTCAGTTCAAAATGTATGAATTTATTATGTTAGGGGCTGGGGATTCAAAGAAAACAAATAAGAAAATTGCAGTTTGCTCTTAAGGAGCTTACACTTTATTGCATATATGTGCACAAGGGTTTTTTTTTGCATATAAAAAGCATGAATGGGAGAATTAGGAAGGAGCTGACATGTAAGAATTAATGAAAGCTAAAGTTATTAAGATATGAAGAATAAGAGCATTCCAAGATGGAGGCAGCCTTTAAAAAAAAAGCATATAGAGAGTATATGAAATGTCAAGTGCAGAAAAAAGCTATTTGTCACTTGATTAATCTAAAAAATAAATAAAGCAATATAAAAAGCCATACTCTTCCATACTAGAATTTAAGGGAGCTAGAAATAACATTCAATACAACAAATATTTGTTAAACACCTATAATGTTCAAGACCCTGAGCTAGATACAAAGAATTCAGTGTTGATAGGTATTATGACCCCTACCTCTTAAGGATGTGGATTTATATGTGGATTTACCTTGAAAAAAATGTAAGATACAAATAAATTCAAGGTATTGTCATTAGTTCTATTGTGATTATATTAGGTCTCATTAAAATACTTGCCATCTTGTGATCCAAGAAAATCTCCAAGGCTTCATGATGCATCTGCCTCCAAAGAAAGGACTGATGGAGTCTGAATTCATACTGAGACATATATTTCACTTTATTTCTTTCCTTTAATTTCATTTGTTTTTTCTCTTTTGTAAAATCATTAATATGGAAAGATGTTTTTCACTAAAACACATGTAAAATAGATATCAGATTGCTTGACATCTCAGGAAGGGGGAGGGAGATAAGAGGGTTCAAACTTTTAAAAAAGGTTTAAAAATTATTTTCTGTAATTGAGGTAGAAAATAAAAAAATTTAAAAACCACTTTCCATCCTTAGAATCTATGTCTTGAAATCACCTTATGGGCAAAAATAGACTACTGAAATTGGAATCTGAATACCGGTATTCCACCTCAATTTTTTCTAAGAAAACCTCAAATGAGTTTACAAAGAATCAGACATAACTGAAACAACCAAATAACAATAGAGTGACATAGGATATTGAGCACTCAATTTAGAGTGTAGCAGATTCAAATCTGAATCCTTTCTCAGATATTTTCTAGCTATTTAACCCTGGGATAAGTCTTCTCTGACTCAACTTCCTCCTCTGTAAAATGAGGGGATTAAATTCAATGGTTTCTAAATTCCCTTACAGTTCTAAAACTCTGATTTTCTGATGACAGGATTTGCTTCTCTTATCCCCAAGATCCATATATGTAAAATGAAACAATAATACTGGTAATACCTATGGTACCTGTCCTTTGTAAAGAAAACATTTGGTAAACATCTAGTGCTAGAAAAATGTAAGATCTTATTTAATGAAATTCCTTTGTATAGTGTCCAAATTATACCAAAATCTGGACCACTGTGAATAATTGTATAATAGAAATCCAGGCTACTATTCTTGAGGCTAAAATCATCAGTTAATAAGCATTTTTAAAAATAATGTTTTATTTTCTCCAATTACCAATAAGCATTTATTAAGCTCATACTGTATGTCAGGCACTGTAAGGAACCCTGGTAGAAAGAAAGGCAAAAAATTATCCTTGTGCACAAGGAGCTCATAGTTTAATGGAAGAGATAATATGAAAATAAATCTATACAAATGTGAAATATGCAGACTACATGGAATTTATTTTCCCCCTGGCATTCCAAATGGGAGGGAAGTGAGAATCTCCAGGACATTGTCATTTTCAACTGTACTGATAATAAAATTCTCTTTCAAATTTTGAAATTTCATTATTTCAAATTTTGAAAATGCTTGAGAGCAGGCACTATTATAAAGAGTTACCAAGAGGGAACTTGAAAGAAACTAGAGAAAGCAGGAGACAAAGATGAGGAAGGAGAGAATTCCAGGAATGGGGGAAAGCCTAAGAAAATGCTTAGAACCAAGAAATAAAGTATCTTATTTAGGGAACACTAACATTTTAACTAGATTTCAGAGTAAACTTTGGTGG
Source organism: Monodelphis domestica (assembly GCF_027887165.1). NCBI lineage: Eukaryota > Metazoa > Chordata > Mammalia > Didelphimorphia > Didelphidae > Monodelphis > Monodelphis domestica. The sequence goes on along the minus strand of NC_077228.1, from coordinate 218,082,852 downwards.
AAAGTAAGTATAAGGAGGGCAGCTGGATGGCATAATGGATCGAGTGCCAGGCCTGTAGTCAGGAAGAACTGAGTTTAAATACAGACTGTTTGACTCTTGATGAATTTGTTTACCTCAGTTTCTTTATCTGTAAAATGAACCAAAAAGGAAATGGACAGCCACTCCAATATCTTTGCCAAGAAAGCCCCAAATGGTATTATGAAGGGTTTGACATGACTAAAATCATTGAACAAAAAAAGTATAAGAAGGCTAGAATGGGGACAGGTTATGAAGGGTTCTGAATGCCAAAGTATTTTATATTTGATCCTAGAGGAAACAGGGAGCTACTGGAATTAATTGAAGGTAGAGAAGTGACATGATCAGAACTATACTTTAGGAAGAGCCATACAAAAGCTGAAGGGAGGATGGATGAAAGTGGGAAGATTTTATTAGTCATCAAGACCAACCAGTAGGTTATTGTAATAGCCCAAGTTTGAGGTTATAAATGTCTGCATGAGGAAAGTAGCAGTGTCAGAGGAGAGAAAAAAAATCTCTATGAGATGTTTTGTAGGTATATTACTACATTCAATTCCTATATTATTATCCTTTGTCATACCTGATGTCCACAGATTTCATCTCTGTCTTTTAGTTGTCTTACAAATGGATGTCATTAATCACAGAAGGAAAAGTTGATTTATTTAATGTCAGTAAACTTTGATTATGCATCATCATGCTTAATGTTATTAAGCACAGCACTATGTTGATCATAAGAGCAGAAACAAAGATAAAAAAATAATATCCTTGCCCTTAAGGAATTTACATCTAATGAGGTGACATACCATGTACATAGATATAGAAATCTAAAATATTTATTTAAAAAGTTAAAGAATATTGGAGAGAGAGTGCTAATAGCTAAGGTGGAGATAAGAGTGAGGAAAAGATCAGGATAGGACTCTTCTAAAAGGTGTCACCTAAACTGTCCTTTGAAAGAAGCTAAAGATTCTTCAGAGCAAGGAGTAAAAAGGGAGTGTACTCCAGGCAAAGGAGATTCTTTGTGCAAAGACATGCTGACCAGAGATTAAGTGTCCTATGTGGGGACTAATGAGTAAGCCAATTTGCCTGGAATGAGAATATATGTAGGAAAGTACTAGAAAATACTCCTGAAAGTATAGGTGGTAGAAAACTTGTGGATGACTTCAAATGCCAGGGGGAAGAACATATATTTGAGACCCTAGGAACAACAAAGTTTACTTTTTAGTAGGGGTGGGAGGATAGAAGAGCTGTGTTTTAGAGTGACATTGTTTTTTTTGTTTTTTTGTTTTTCAGAATATCAATTCTGTAGCCATTTGAAGGATAGGATTTTAAAAAGGAAAGATTGGAGGTAACAGAACCAATTGGGTAAAGAGATAGAAGCAAAATGTTCCCTCATTGATGGAAAAATTGCTAAAAAAAATGCATTCATTACTGAGTCAATAGCACTATTAGACGCAATGAAATTGAATAGTGTTGAGAGCACTGCACTTGGAGAACCTGAGTTCAAATCCTCTTTCAAGGACTGAAGAACTGTGTGGTGCTGGTCAATTCATTTAATATATTGGCAGATCAGTTTCCTCAACTCTAAAAAAAGATGAAGTTTCATTCCATGGAATTTGGAGTTCTTAAAAAGTCTTAAATCTATGATCATGTAAATGTAAACAACAAGTAAAAAGTAAATAAGCATACTACTTTTCACTGTATTTTATTCATGTTTTTATTTGGGGATTGTTATTTTATTGGAGTATTCTCTTACAACAATGACCAATATGGAAATATATCTTACATGATCATACATGTATGATCCAGATCAGATTATTTATTATTTTAGAGATGGGGGGCAGTAGGGAGAAGTGAAATAAATTTGAATCATGATTTCAGAAAATGTAGCTTGAAAACTGTCATTTCAAGTAATTGGAAAATAAAATATTTTTAAAGTAAATAAGGTCTTTATTTTTTAAATTAATTTATTTTGTCAATTCCATACATTATTCCTTGGTTACAATAATCACATTATTTCCTTCCCTCCCTCCCTTCCACCCATCCTTCCCTCAGCCGACATGTAATTTCATTGGGTATTACTTGTGTCCTTGATTAGAACCTATTTCCATGTTGTTGGTGTTTGCATTAGGATGTTCATTTAGAGTCTACCTCCCCAGTCATATCCCCTCGACCCATGTATTCAAGCAGTTGTTTTTCTTCGGTGTTTCTACTCCCACAGTTTTTCCTCTGAATGTGGATAGTGTTCTTTCTCATAGATCCCTACAGGTTGTTCAGGTTCACTGCATTGCCACTGATGGAGAAGTCCATTACATTCAATTATACCACAGTGTATCAGTCTCTGTGTACAATGTTCTCCTGGTTCTGCTCCTTTTGCTCTGTATCAATTCCTGGAGGTTGTTCCAGTTGCCATGGAATTCCTCCACTTTATTATTACTTTGAGCACAATAGTATTCCATCACCAACATATACCACAATTTGCTCAGCCATTCCCCAATTGAAGGGCATCCCCTCATTTTCCAATTTTTTGCCACTACAAAGAGCATTCTTGTACAAGTCTTTTTCCTTATTATCTCTTTGGGGTACAAACCCAGCAGTGCTATGGCTGGATTAAAGGGCAGACAGTCTTTTAGTGCCCTTTGGGCATAGTTCCAAATTGCCCTCCAGAATGGTTGGACCAATTCACAACTCTACCAGCAATGCTTTAATGTCCCAACTTTGCCACATCCCCTCCAGCACTCATTACTTTCTGTTGCTGTCCTGTAAGCCAATCTGCTAGGTGTGAGGTGATACCTCAGAGTTGTTTTGATTTGCATTTCTCTGATTATACGAGATTTAGAACACTTTTTCATGTGCTTATTAATAGTTTTGATTTCTTTAACTGAAAATTGCCTATTCATGCCCCTTGCCCATTTATCAATTGGAGAATGGCTTGTTTTTTTGTACAATTGGTTTAGTTCTTTATAAATTTAAGTAATTAGACCTTTGTCAGAGGTTTTGTTATGAAGATTGTTTCCCAATTTGTTGCTTCCCTTCTAATTTTGGATGCATTGCTTTTGTTTGTACAAAAAAACCTTTTTAATTTGATGTAATCAAAATTATTGATTTTATGTTTGTGATTTTTTTCCTAGCTCTTGCTTGGTTTTAAAGTCTTTTCTTTCCTAAAGATCTGACAAGTATACTATGTTGTGTTCACCTAATTTGCTTAGAGTTTCCTTCTTGATATTCAAGTCATTCACCCATTTGAGTTTATCTTGGTGTAGGGTGTGAGATGTTGATCCAAACCTAATCTCTCCCATACTGTCTTCCAATTTTCCCAACAGTTTTTATCAGATAGTGGATGTTGGTTTCAAAATCTGGGATCTTAGGGCTTATCATAGGCTATCTTGCTGAGGTCACTTACCCCAAGTCTATTACACTGATCCTCTTTTCTGTCTCTTAGCCAGTACCAAATTGCTTTGATGACCACTGCTTTATAGTATAGTTTGAGATCTGGGACTGCAAGTCCTCCTTCCTTCACATTTTTTTTCATGATTTCCCTGGATATCCTTGATCTTTTGTTCTTCCAAATGAACTTTGTTATGGTTTTTTCTAATTCCATAAAAAAGTTTTTTAGTAGTTCAATGGGTATGGCACTAAATATGTAAATTAATTTGGGTAGGATTGTCATTTTTATTATGTTATCTCATCTTACCCATGAGCAATCTATATTTTTCCAGTCGTTTAGATCTAGTTTTAATTGTGTGGAGAGTGTTTTGTAGTTGGGTTCATATAGTTCATGTGTTTGTCTCAGCAGATAGATTCCTAAGTATTTTATATTGTCTAAGGTGATTTTAAATGGAATTTCTCTTTCTAATTCTTGCTGCTGAGATGTGTTGGAAATATATAGAAATGCTGATGACTTATGTGGCTTTATTTTGTGTCCTGCAACTTTGCAAAAGTTGTTGATTATTTCAACTAGCTTTTTGGTTGATTCTCTAAGACTCATTTAAGTAGACCATCATATCATTTGCAAAGAGTGATAGCTTGGTCTCCTCATTTCCTATTTTAACAACTTCAATTTCTTTTTCTTCTCTAATTGCTACAGCTAGTGTTTCTAGTACAATGTTAAATAATAGAGGTGATAATTGGCATCCTTGTTTCACTCCTGATCTTATTGGGAAGGCTTCTAGTTTACCCCCATTGCAGATGATGTTTGCTGATGGGTTTAGATATATACTGTTTATTATTTTTTTAGGAAAGGTCCTTCTATTCCTATACTTTTTAATGTTTTCAATAGGAATGGGTGTCGTATTTTGTCAGAGGCTTTTTCTGCATCTATTGAGATTATCATGTGATTTTTGTCGGTTCGCTTGTTAATATGGTCAATTATGTGGATGGTTTTCCTAATATTGAACCATCCTTGCATTCCTGGTATGAATCCTACCTTGTCATAATGTATAACCCTCATTATGACTTGTAAATAAGGTCTTTAGATAAGAATATCAAACTAATAGGGTCTATGAAGAAAAAGAAAAACTATGGAGGGTGGTAATATTCTATCTCAGATTCTAAAAATTCATATTGATATAATTGAAGATGATGTCTCAGAGACCCTCAGTCACTGAGTTAGGCCCCCTAAAAAGTAAAAAATAAATCAAACAATGAACATAAAATGAAATTACAGATTAGATATATTTATATCCTACCAATTTTCTGCAGCTGTGCCCTTTCTGAAAGGGAAACTTGAATGAATTATAGTAAATGAACTTTGTACAATCAAGAGTCTACTGGTGAAGCAAGAGAAAAAAGGGAAAATTTGCTGTAACCTATAGATGATAAATTACATTTACCTTAACAATCTGCTTTACTGAAGACTCCCTAGGGTATTTTCCCACCTTTCTTTCACAATTTCCTTGTGGATTTGAAGCGAGTTGCTCATTTAGAAGAGTAGCTAATATAAGCTAGCTCTGTGACTTCTCCAAAAAGTGAACGATGTCTACATGTTCTAGGAAATCCTAGGAAGTAAATTCTCTGCCCTTTATCTTAACCCCTTATAAGAATTGGAGGGATAGAGTAAGAAGTCCAAATTTATAGTTCCATCATTGAGATGAATTCTTGGTTTGAAATTAGTAGCTAAGCTATTGGTACAGGTCTCCATCATCAGTTTCTATAGCATCATGGTAGTTATTTAGTCCAAACATAGACCTGAATAGGAATGTCCTTTTCAACATGAAATTTAATTTTACAAAGTTTTACTAGGCACCTACTCTTTCTAAGGTATGATCAGGTGCTGAAGAAATGAATAATTCCTGATTTCAAGGATATTATAAACTTGGTGAAATAAAGGGGAAAGGATACCAATGATATGCGGTGTACAGAGATAAATAAATACAAGGTAGTTTGACAAGGGAGAAGGCACTATCTGGAGGAATCAGGTTAGGCTTCATATGAGGAGGAACTCACTTTAAAGAAAGAAAGGATTCTGAGGGGGAGAACTAAGTAGATTAATATTATATTACATACAAAGTGAAGAGTATATTGGAGGGGAAGTAGAAAATAAGATACTGAATTTAGGGAAAAGTTGTAAGGTCTCTTTGGGTATAATATAGAATGCCTAAAGGAGATTAATAGGAAATGCCTAAAGAAAACACCTTGATACTAAATTCTGAAGGGCCATAACCTTCCTTTAATGCATTACTAGTTTTATTACTTTTAGAACTTTTAAAAATATATTTATACAGTTATACGTAAAAGTAATTTTTGACAATTATTTCTGACATTTTTGTATTCAAATTTTCTCTTTCCCTTTTTTCTTCCTCACCCCCAAGATATAAATAGTAGTCTAATATAGGTTATACCAGTAGTTTCATGTAATGCATGTTTCCATATTTCTCAGGCTAATAGAAGATATATATCACATGTACATTTTTTAAAAAATCATGAAAGAAATAAGATGGAGAATGGTAAGCTTTGATCTACAATCAGATTCCATCATCAGTCTCCTTTGGGACCTTGGGAACTTGCTCTGTTAATAATCATTTTAGTCCTAATAATTGTGTGATATTTCTGTTTCTAAATACATTGTTCTCTTGGTTCTGCTTGCTTCACTTTTGTAAGAGAGAAACGGCAGACACAATCTGCCAGAAGAACAAATCAAGCAGGGGAAGAGCTAGAAGGACAGAGAATTCCAGAGAAAGAACTGAAGAGCTGAGAGAATCCAGGAAGTTAACTCACTTCTCTTCGGGAAGCCCTTCAGAGAGGTTGGTCTGAGAGAACCTCTGAGTCTTGATCATCCTTCTGTGAATCTAGACCCACTGAATCCAGTGGAAGACAGCAGGAGTAGATAGGACTTTGTCATAAAGCTATCCACCCCAGGAAGATTTCTTCTTTATCCCTCTAAAGCAATCCTTGAACTTTATATCATAACTAGGACAGATAGAAGTCAGGACAGCTCTCACAATTGACCTCAGAGGGTCAGGCAGACTAAGCCTGACCCTGCAGGATTTGGGGAGAAGGGGCTCAGTTATTAGCCTTTAGGGACTTCCTACTTCCCAGTTTCCCATTACCTTATCCCACCATATTACTTGCCCTACCTCATGTGTGTTCCTTAAGAATAAATAGCTGTTTGATTAGATCAAGTGCCTGCTTCATAATATCTAGGAAGAGAGACCTGAAGCTTGGGAAGGAAAGCTACACCTCCTCAGGAAGGAAGAAGCAGTTTAGTCTTGGACTTTATTTCAAGCTAGTCTCTGAAGAAAGTCTGTGACTCTGAAGACAACTAGAGTGGGTTTTACTAGGGAAAGAGAGAGGAGAAACAATCTATCCCCCTTTCCAGCTATTAGCACCATTCCATCTCTATCTACCACACTCTAGTCCTAAATTAAATACTAGGTGACTCCATTTCTCCCCTTCCATTACACTTTGCATCAGCTCATATAATTCTTTCCAGTTTTTTCTGAATTTTTGCTATTCATCATTTCTTATTGTGTAATAATATACCATTACAACAATATACTGTAACACGTTATACCATTCTCCAAGTACAGGACAACCCTTTAGTTTCCAGTTTCCTTGCCACTACCAAAAGAGCTGCTAAAAATATTTTTCCACAGGTAGATCCTTTGCCCTATCTCTGATCTCTTTGGGGTACAGACCCAGTAGTAATATTGCTGGATCAAAGGGTAAACATTATTTTTTGGCTCTTTTGAGCATGGTTCCATGTTGCTCTCTACAACAGTTCTATTAGTTCACAGTTCCACAAACAATGTATTAGTGTCCAAATTTTCCCAATCCTCTCCAACATTTATCATTTCCCTTTTTGGTCATACTAGCCAATTTTATAGGGGTGGGTTAGTAGCTCAGAATTTGTATTTCTCTAATTTATAGTGATTTAAAGCATTTTTTCATATGACTATACATAGTTATAATTTCTTCTTCTGAGAACTTCCTGCTCATATCCTTTGACCATTTTTCAATTGGGGAATGCTTTGAATTTTCATAAATTTGACTCAGTTCTCTATATAGTTGAGAAATGAGGCCTTTGTCAGAGACAGTTTCTATAACTATTTCCCCAAAATTGTTTCACTTCTAATCTTGGTTCCATTGGTTTTGTTTATAGAGTGTTTTTAATTTAATGCAATTAAAATTATCTATTCTCATTTTTTGTTATGTTCTCTATGTCTTGCTTGATCATAAATTCTTCCCTTATCTACAAGCATGAAAGTTGTCTTTTCTACAATTCCTATTCATCTCATTTGGGCACTCCATATTCCACCCAAAAAAGGCCTTCTAACTGTTCCCTAATTTGTTTACGATGTCACCCTTTATTTTTAGATCAAGTATTCATTTTGACTTTATCATAGTATGTGGCATAAAATATTGGTCTATACCTAGTTTCTACCATAAAGTTCTCCAGTTTTCCCAGAACGTTTTTGTTAAATAGTGATTTCTTTCCTCAAAAGCTTGGATCTTTGACTTTATCAAAAACTTGGTAACTATGGATATTAGTTACCATTTGTTGATCACCTAAACCAATCCATTGATTCACTATTCCATTTCTTAGCAAGTATCAAATTGCTTTGATGATTGGATATTTTTAATATAGTTTGAGATACTGTAAAGCCAGGACCCTTTCCTTCATATTTTTCATTGATTCCTTTGATAGTCTTGACCTTTTGTTCTTTGAGATGAATTTTGGTATTTTTTCCTAGCTCTAAAAAAAAAATGGGGGGTAGTTTGATTGGTATGGTACAGAATAGATAAATAAATTTAGATAGCATTATCATTTTATTGCATTTCCTCAGCCTATCCATGACATTTAATTTTTTTTTCCAATTCTTTAGGTCCGAAGTTATTTGTATAAAGTGTTTTGTAATCATGTTCATTTACATGCTAGATTTTGTTGTTGTTGTTCAATATGACCCAGGTATTTTATATTGTATAGAATTATTTTGAATGGAATTTCCTTTTCTTTATCTTACTATTGGGTTTTATTGGCAGAAAATAAAAATGCTTATTTATGTGCCTTTATGTTGAATCATGCAACTTTACTAAAGCTAATTATTTTTATTAGTCTTTTGGTTGATTCTTGAGGTATACCATTATATCATCTCCAAAGGGTGATAAATTTGTTTTCACATTGCCTCTTCTCATTCCTTCCATTTCTTTTTCTGCTCTTATTGCTATAGATAGCATTTCTAGTACAATTTTAAATAGTAGGGGTGACAATGGACATCTTTGCTTCACTTCTGATCTTATTGGAAAGGATTTCATAGTTTTTTCCCATTGCTTGCTGATAATGCTTGCTGATGTTTTTAGAATAATGCCATTTATCACTCTAAAGAAAGCTCCATTTATTACATATTCTAATTATTTTTCATAAGAATGGGTGTTGTATTTTGTCAAAAGCTTTCTCTACATCTATGGGAGATAATCATATGGTTTCCATTGGTTTTCTTATTGATATGATCAGTCATGTTGATGGTTGTCTCAATATTAACACATTCCTGCATTCTTGGTATAAAATAGACATGATCATGGTGTTTAATCCTTGTAATATATTGCTATAATCTCCTTGCTAGTATTTTATTTAAATTTTTTGCATAAATATTCATTAGGAAAATTGTCCTTTAGTTTTCTTTCTCTCTTTTAGCTCTGGTTAGTTTAGATTTTAGTATCATATTTGTGTAATAAAAAAGAGTTGGAAGGATTTCCTCTCCCTTTATTTTTCAAAATAATTTCTGTAGAATTGGAGTTAGTTATTCTTTGGATGTCTGGTAGAATTGATTTCTAAAACTTCTAGCTAGTACAATTTAACTATCAAATTGTTCTAGCTAGTAAACTGAAATACTCTAAATTTAGATTTCTGAGTCTTAAATCATATTTTTAATCCACTCCAAAAATAATTGGTTCAGCTTTCTAATTCTAACAATTTTAGGAAAGTCTTGCAATAATAATAATACTTTTTTTTTCTTTTTTCCTATTTTCATTTTTTCCCTGGTTTATTCTCAAGGGCAGGTATCTTACATTCAGCTCTATCTCCAGACCAGCAGTCCCTGTCTCCAATTAGTCTTTATTCCCAGCATCTTTATCCCCTTCTCTCCAAGCCCCTCCCCCCAAAGAGAAAACATCCCTGGCCATCCTTTAATAGAAAACATAATGTTTCATTCTGAACACATAAGGAAGGAAAATTTTGAGCTAGGGAAAGGAATACAAGTATTATCAACTAATCGATAAACATTTGTTGAGCATGTATTATGTGCCATGGTAAGTATTGATATAAAAAGAGGCAAAAACAAATGATAATCCCTGCCCTTAAATCTCATATAATCTATTGTTTGAAATAATATGCAAAGAAAAATATACCAAACAACCTATATAGATAGAGATTTATGTAAGATAGACACACAAGATAAATGGGGCTGGTAAGTCTCAGAACAGGAAATTAAGTGGTTGGGGGGAAAATCTTTTGGAGCCAAAATGTTTTCTCTACTTTCTGAGTTTCTTGGTTTCCTCAGATTATTTAGGTATACTGTGAATCAGCTAACTAAATATCTTCGTGAATTTTTCCCCAAGAAACAATAGTCAAAGAATGCTGGAGTTGCCACCAGCATTAACCCCATATTAGGCTGACCTAAGCTAAGCTCCATAAATGTATACCCTAGTCAGATACCTCACTAAAGGAGAAGGAGGATGTTAGCAAGATTAGCATATGAAAACAGTACCTGTGGCCATATACACACTCCCTCAGTATATTGGCCAAATCAAATATGGTCACTGTTGCAGTCTGAGACCTTTGAGGCAAAGATGTGATAAAGGGGATAGCATAGAGAATTTTTTAAAAGACAGAAGAGAATAAAGAGAAGAGAGAGAGAGGAATGGAAATGACAAAGGAAAGAGAAAAGAAGGGAAAGGAGATAAGAGGTAGAGAGAGAAGAACTTGGAGATGAGAAAAAAGAGAGGAAGTCAAGAAAAAAGAAGAAAGGGGATTGAGGAGGGAGACAATAAAGGAGAAGTCCTTAGGGTAAAAACAGGATGCTATTGGTTGTAATAAATTACAGTACCATAGCATCCAGATGTATCATATCTACAATAGTTTCTGTAGTGTAGGAAAACAATTAAATGTTGGCAAAGAATGGTTTGGCAAGAAAACTTATTCTTTTCTTGAAGTGATGTGTGGGAAATGAAAGCAAAAGACTAAAGTCAGGAAAAAAATCTATTTAAAGACTTGTGGTTGAGATGGTGATTTGAAAGGTCCTAAATGAGCTCAACTTTGCCTCAAATATCCAGGCAAGGATATTAAAATGTGTCAGATGAAATGATGATATGATGATGATGATGATAGCATTTTATAGCATCTTCTATGTGCTAAGTACATGCTAAGAGCTTTATAAATATTATCCCTTTTGATCTTCCCAACAACTCTGAGAAGTAAGTGCTACCAAAAATCCTAATTTTACAGTTGAGGAAACTAAAGCAAACACATGTTAAGTGACTTGTCTAAGGTCACATAGCTGTCCCAGTTCAGATATGAACTCAGGTTTTCCAACCTCAAGCCTAGTACACTATACCCTGCATCACTTGGATGTCTAAAATTTCCAAGAAAACTACTTAATCCAACGATATTGAATTCTCAGCTATGATTCTGTCTATGAATCATGTTAATGCTCTTAATTTCCCTCTGCTTGTCCTGATTAGAAACTTTGGAGATACCATTTGGAGAACTCTGGTTTCTTTCAGTTTTCGTTTGAGGAAAATACCTGTAAGTTCTTTAACCCAGGACAAGTCATTAGAGGGCTAGAAGATTGAGGGCACTTGGAAAGGGATACAACATGAGATGTATAAAGGAATATGAGACCTGGTCAATAGAACCTAAAGAAACTCCTATAGGAAGTCTTCCCCAATCCCTCGATTCTAAAGCTTATCCTTTGATGATTTTTTCTATTTATCCTGTATATATCTTGCTGTATGGGGTATCCAGGAGAGATGAGTACCTCAGTTGTAAGGTCTTGCTGATCCCTTTGCAGGACACTTTTAGTGTCCACTTGCTACCCAGCTTTCATCTGCAACTCCAAGAAGTTAAACCTGATGCAGTGGCCACAGGGCCACTGATAAAAGTTCTCAGAAGGCAGGCTAAACAGATAAGTCTAAAACCTATAGGTAAACTAGAGGAGTGTCTATCCCAGGAATGCAAAGAATTCTTATGGTAGAAGGAGGCAATGGTTCCAATGGCCATGAAGTCAGCAAAAGTAGGTGTTGTGTAGTGCCTAGAGTTTGGTTAGATATCAAAGAAGCCAAAGTCATCCCACACCCCAAGCCTTTACCAGTCATCTTGACTTTTGTCTTGCCATTGGACTTTGATGACTTCCAAAGAGAGAATAAGACTAAATTTGTACAACTCTGCCTTCCTTAAATCCAATTTTTGTGCAAGTCAGAAGACATCAGTGATGTCATTCTGATCCTTTTCAAGGATGAAGGACAACTACCACCAAACAACCTAATAACTTGCTTTGTAAATATTTGATTGCATATTGTCTCCTCCAGTAGATTATAAATTATTTGAAGGCAGAGACTATCTTTTATTCCTTTTTTGTATCCCTAGCATTTAGTATACTAGGTGCTTAACAAATCTTTATTGATTGATTGAATTAGGTCTTAGCCCCGGTCAGTCTGTTCACACAGCAACAGGGAACAGAGATACATCTTTATATAGTCCATTATGAAAGGGACAAGTAGTGCCCACAGACCAGTGGCCTTACAAGGACTTGGGTTTAAGTTTATGATAGAGTCAGAGTAGGAAACAGGGGGCACACAATCCTAAGATTCAGGCAGTCATTCCAGGATTCCTGAGGCTATTAAAGTCTCCAAATATTTTAATGGGATATATCATAACTACATTAAAGAATTGACTTTTAATAGGAGATTGTGAAAGAAGATGAGACAAAACTGGGGTTATTGTCAGGACATGTATCAGAGCAAGAGGAGATAGAGATAGAAAATCATAGAATGTGGCAAAGAGAAAAATGATCCCATTTAGAACTTTATGAAAAGCATTTAGATGGTAGAGGGTACAGGAATAATGACCTACCCACCCATAGGCAATTTTGTGGAAGCAAGTAGAGCCTGCTTCAAGTACAAATAATCAATTCATGAGCTTAGAATGGAGACATGCTTTAATAGAAGAAACTTCCAAAATAATAGAGAAATTCTATGACTTAACTGATAAATAAGAGATAAAGCCTGAATGAGACAATTACTACATAATAAGTGCAAATAATAAGTTTAAGAAAAGAAAATTAGCTTGGTCATAATTCTGAGAGTGCAACAAAATAATAATACAAAAGGAAATTAATCAAAAGAGAAAAAATAAAATAAAATAAGAGCCCTTGAGAGAAAAAAAATGGAAGAATGAATAATGTAGAAGAGAAGGTATAAAGCAGTTCTCAAGTAGGCATCTCCCTTCAAAACAGAATTGAACAAATAGAACTCAGTGATTAAATGAGAAAAGAAATCTTAAAACAAACAAAAAGGAATAAAATAATTAAAATAATATTTTAAGTGTTTACTGTCAAAAACAACTGACCTGGAAACCAGGTCAAGAAGAAATATTTTTAAAACCACTTAACCCCTTGAAAACCATGACAAAACAAAAATACATCAATACCATAATTTGAGAAGTCATGAAAGATCTGTGAGAAACACTGGGAAAATTGAAAACAGATCACCTTCTTAAAGAACCTTCAAATTAGAAACATTCAGGGATCTTATAGCCCAAATACAAAGATTCTAGTTTTTAAAATAATAATGCAAAAATAATGAATTTAAATACCAAAGAACCACAGTTAGCATCACCCAAAACTGCACAACAACTACAATAAAGGAGAGCAAATATAGGAATATGACATTCCAAAAAAGCAAAAGATAAAGGCTTACAACTTATCCTGAAAATCTGAGGAGAAAAAAACAAACCTTTAGTAGAATTTGGTATAGAAATACAATAAATTAATCAAGGAGATATGCACAAACACATAGAGAGCCTGGACCAGTCTCTGACTGTTTCTACAACCTTGAATGTGGGTCAGTAGGTCCTTGCTCCTTTCCCTTCAGAAGGCTAAATGCTTTTGTTGCAGTTTTGGATGGAGGTCATCCTGTCCTATGCTACACTCCCTACTTTCTCTCTCTGTCCTAATATTCTTGTCCTAGGTCTTCTTGCCCTAATGCATGTAGTGTCCACAACCTCATCCTCATCTCCTCTTCCTGGTTAGGACTTTAAGAGGGATGGGATGATAGAACTTTAGATGGAATAGTTACAAGAAAAGCAAATGCCAACTTCAGAAACAGAATAAAAAGGGTGGATATCAACGGTAGAAAAAGTATATGAACCAGTGTTTGGGCATTTGCTTGAATCTGGCCATTTTAATTTCTAGTGCTAATAGCATTCCTTTTCTTTCTTCATTGAGTAGAAAAAAATATGAGGACATGATCAAAAATAAAATTGTAATTAATGATCTTAATAGTGAACTGAGGGTATCAAGATGAACTAGAAATCAGAATACAGTTATTTACCATTTGCTATATAACTGAAACCTAAAGTTTCACACAGAGTTAAAATAAGATCTTAAGGTAAAATGTATTATTTATTGGAAGATTTTTTTAAAGTAGGGAATGTCAATCATTATTTCAAACAAAGAAATAATAAAAATAGATATGATTAAAATAGATCAATAGAGAGACTATATTATTCTTAAGGGTAGCATGACAATTAAGTAACATAGGTTATTTTTTTTGTACCAAATGACAAAGTATTTAACTATTAAAAGATAATCAAATTATGGGAAGAAAAACTTAAATAGTTAAGGAACTAAATATTCCCCTTTCAGACTTAGACAAATTTACCCAAAAGGTAAGCATAAAAATGTTAAATACTTGTATATTAAAAAAATAAATATGACTCCCTAATGAAAATAAATGGGAATCATATAATATATGTGGATATATATATAATATACAAATATATGTATAGATATATAATGTGAAAATGTGTTAATATATATTAGATATTTCTAAGCCATGTATTACATGTATTTTAAAAAATGACCATGTGTTAGGGCATAAAACTTCATGAATAAATTCAGAAAAGCATTAATTTTAAACATATCCTAGGCTAACCACAATAAAAATTATAATTAAAGGGCATTTGAAGAAAATATCTAAATGAAAATGTAAGCTAAACAATTTATCCCTCCAAAAATGGATTAAAGGAACAAATAAATAAAATAGATAATTCTATTAAATAATAAAATGATGAGATCATAGAGCAAAAATTTGGAGAAGAAAAAATAGTCAACATGGGATATTTTTATCTCTAATATTTTAATCAACAAGAAGGAAAAAAATGATCACTGGATTGGGGGTGAGGTAAAATTAGGAAAGCTGCAACTCCATCCAACATAAAAATATAAACTCTAAAAGTCAAAGTAGAAATAAAATTGAAAACAAACAAAAAAGAAGCATTGACCAAATAAATAATTAACTACATCAATATCTGAGTTCCAATCCTTGTGCTGACTTTCAACTAACTTTTGAACTGTACTTTAATGATCAGTTAGGCATACAGTTTCTATCTCTAAAAGTGTTTTAATCCTTTAGAATCATTAACAGATTTTCTTATCTGATTATATTTTTAATATATTTACACCTTTCCATTTTTATTTTATTAACTGATGAAGGAAGAGTCACCCCTTAAATTTTCTCTTGAAAATAAAAATCTAATAGTACTTAAACTAATTTATAGCTATACTGTCATTTCAATCAAATTACTAATGGAATAAATGTATAGAACTACAGAAAATAATAAGAAAAATCAATCAGAGGAAGAAAAGTTCATTAATTTCAAGGGAAATTAGGAGGGGTAGAAGTTATAAGAAAAGGACTTTAAAAAGTTAAGGACCTAGATAGAACTTTAGGAAAAAACATAAAATAACTAATGACTATTATACAGAAATCATAGCATATACATGTGTGTGTCCATACATACAAATACACACACACACACACACACATACACATATCCACATACATTCTCTGACTTGGGGAATCTCTTCAACTCCCATGGGTGCATCACTACAAAGATGATTTCCCATGTTATTTACCTAGTCCTAGATCCTTCCTAAGATTCAGTCCTATGTCACAAAGTACCTATTAGATATTTTTAACTAGCTGTCCTGTAGACATCTCAAAATCAGAAAGTACAAAACAGAACTCAATATCATTTCCCCCTAAACCATCCTTCTTTTGAACTTTCCTATTACTAGTAACAGCGTTGCTATCCTTCTACTCACCTAGGTTCACAACCTCAGTTTCATCCTAGACTTCATTATTTTACTCCACATAATCAATCAAATGTCATATTATATCATTTATTTCTCTATACTTCTCATATACATCACCTCTCAACCCATGCAGTCTTCTCACTAGATTACCTCTCAAATGGACTATTGCAATAGCCTCTTCTATTTGGTCTTCCTTTTCACCAGTCCATCTTTCAGAGTTGCCAAAGAATATTTCTTAAAGCACAGGTCAGACCATATTACCCCTTCTTCAATAAACTCCTGTGACTCCTTATTATTTCTAAGATCAAATGTTAATGCTTCCATTTTGCTTTAAAATCATTTCTATTCTAATGAAGAATGTGGCTTCTTCCTATATTTCTTATCTATATCCCTTATTCTCCTCCATATACTCCATGGTCCATCCATAGTAAATTATTTGTTGTTACTCACATACCATGTGCCATTTCCCACCTCTGAGATTTTTAAGACTGAATAAATTTTTATCAAATTAATAGTGTTGGATATGGCAATTTTTTTCCACCAAAAAAAAAGCAACATTAATTTTTTACAAGTTTAATTAACTACAGACTGGTTACAGAGGTTTAAGAGAACTAATATAAATGCAAACAGTTCTCTTACACTGCATCTTAAGGGAAATGGAAACTAAACTAGGAAAACCCACCCTTTTACTTTGCCTTCATTTCATGCCCTTCTTCCAGTTAGAAAATTATTCCTTCATAAAGTCAAAAAAGGTAAGTAAGCTAGTTTTGTTTCCCGTCTCTCTTCTTGAAATAATGGTCAACTGACCATGCCTGGAATGTTCTCCCTCCATGTCTTGCAATTTCTGGTTTCCTGTTTATTCTTTCATAGGTACATATTGACCTGGTTAAAATACAAGCTCCTTGAGGACACAGCCTGTTTAATTCTAGTTTTGTTTTGGTTTTTTATTCCAAGTCCTTAGTGCAGGGCCTGATATAAAGCAGATGCTTAATAAATACTTGTTGATCCAGGATGGGAGAGGGAAGATAGAAGGGACACAATATGAATCATATAACTTTGGGAAATATGTAAAAATTTGTTATTAAAATAAAATATAGATAATTAAATAAATACTTGATTGATGATTAATAGAACTGAATAATTTATCATTGGCCAAGAACAATTTACACATTTAGCAATGTCAGGTTTTAGGACAGTCCACTTAATTGTTAATCTACTATATGGAACAGAAAAAAACAAACAAACAAAAAAAAAACCCTTGGTTCTAGCCCAGATTTGCCACAACTGTGCCCCTTTTAGGAAAGTTATTTCCCTTCTCTGGACCTCAGTCTCCTGATCTATAAAATCAGAAATTGTACTATATAATTCTAAAAGTCTCTTCTACCTCCATCTAAAAATAATCTCTGTTAAATGATTATATCTCCATTATTTAAGACTCTTTTCAGCACAAAATAAACTTTAAACTGTTTCCAGCCAACTCAAGAGTATATTTCCTACATAAGCTCTTGAGTTACTATCCCATCCCCCATTCTCACTGGCATTCTGTGTCCCCAGCTAATATCTGTTATGCACCATCTTGGTTGGCTGGGAGAAGAAAGTCTAACTACAGGAACTTTAAAGAGTACCCACCACTGAATTTCCCTACCTCCTCCTGCTATTATCAGTTGGTACCGATTAGAAACAATTTGCTTTTACAAAATTCTTTTATTATTTTTATAGTATTACTAAACTGACCCAGTATGAAATGTCCATACTTAGATAGCTCTAAGGTGTAATATGACCAGCTTGCATAGAATATCTCCTCCAAAGTCTCTTTCATGGGTATTTATAGAATTTTAATATTTTTTTCTATATTTACATAAGGGAAAGTGGGCTCAAGCTTAAAGTGCACACATGGCAAAAAGGTAGTTTACATATTCAAGAAGTCCTTTTGCCAGAATCCTTAAGAAGCACTGCCCTTAATGGTAGAGTTTTTCCACTCAGATCCTTTAGTCTTGAATCTTCCTTTCATCATCACATCTAGTCTACCCTTCGGGCCCAGTATAGGTATTGATTCCAGATCCTGCTGTCCTGGGGATGCTGATAGGACATCAGTGAAAGTTCCAAATCTCATAATCCTCCAAACTGCACAAGATCCTTTTCTGGTCAAAGTTTTGGATTTGGTCTCCTTACTCCCAAGTAATTCCTTCTTACAGACTTGGTGAAAAGTTTCTATCACTAAGATGTTAGATATTTAAAATCAACTAGCTTTCTTGCTGCCTTCTAAATCTGTGCTTTTATGTTACAATGATCTCTAAGTAAACTTTTAGTTCTAATAAAAATAAATAAATTTTTAAATGAATTTAAATAAATAATTAAATAATTAGAAAAAATAAAAAGATTTGTATTTTTCCTTGATCAGGCACCTCAAAGCATGATTAAGCCTCTGGTAATCCAAAAAAAAAATTTTTCTTACATCTAGTTGAAATGTCTTGATTAAACAGAGACCAGGCCTTTTTCACATCTAATTCAGACCTCTGATTGATTGATTGATTCAATTGAAATATAGTCTAGGCTGAAAAAATAGAGGTGGGAGAAGAGAGTAGAATCTTGCTGTTACTTTCAACTGGAAGAGAAGGTTTGATGGATTGGTTCACTCACTCCCCTCTTTCTTACACTTGTTGATTCCTCAGTGTCACCAGATTTATGTCTGAACACAACAGAAAAGACTACAGCTTCCTACCAAGGGGCATGGTAGTCAAAAGAAGATTCCACTTACATGTGAAAAGAATATATATAAATGCTAATCAAAACACCAGGCAATGTTAAAGTGTATGCCTTCTGTAAAATATGGTGCCCTTTTCCCTACTTCCCTATGAGGGTGGCATACTAATGCCTAGCCCTTTTACCTTTATGGAGAAAAGTAGAGAAAATAAAAAATCATAGGTCTTAGGACAAATAACTTAGAGATCAAAGAAACATAAAATCATAGATGTAGAATTGAAAGGGACCATAAAGATTATGGAGTGCAATACCTTTATTTTACAGATGAGAAAAATGAGGCCCAATGGCATTTAAGTAATAAGTGGTAGAGTCAATATCTGAACTCAAGTTCTTAGGCTCCAAAGCAAATAGTAATTCTGTTGACCCATAGGTGATCCTTTCATTTTATAGATAAAGAAAATTGGGTTAAAATTGCCCAAATTTTAATTCAACGTGCATTTATTAATCACTAACATTGGTCAAGAAACTATTCTAGTTAGTGGAAATATAAAAATGAAAAGAAAAAAGAGCCCTTGTTCTCAAGAATTTAAATGCTACTAGGGAGATTCAATCTAAGAAAAAAGACCATTAATAACTTAGATAATCCAGAAACATTTCAAGCAAAGAGCATCTAAACTGAATCTTAAAGGAAGATAAGGATTCTATGAGTCAGAATCAAAGAGGCAATATATGACAGGCATAACCTATGCAAAGATATAGAGTGAGAGAAGGAATGCCTACTTCTGGAAACAGCAAATACACTCTTCCAGATGGAATACAGAGAACAAAAGGGAGCCATAAGAAATAAGTTGCGAAAGAAATGAAAGAGCCAGACTATTAAGTGCCATTGAATGTCAAGATGAGGAATCACACGCTGGTGTAGTCTATTGTAGCTACTTTTTTTCAGACTTGGAGATTTCCACAGATTAAAGCAAACTTATCAATGCTATTAAAAGCAATAATTTTTTTTTTTTACTTCTACCTGGAGAATTTTTTTCTACACAAGGAAAGATGCTTAACTTTCAATATCTAAAAGGCATTAGGTATAAAAGACATAAAGAAAGACACATGCAGGAGGATAGAGACAATATTATTTCAAGCTGGAATCACTAAAGAGATAAGGATTCAACCTGTTCTCCATAAGTCAGGATATAGCTTTAACTTGGGATTCTGAGCCTTAAGTGAAATGCTCTTCATTTCACAGTGCAAAAATGAAAGAAATTAGTGGTGCTAATGCACTTTCTAAACCCCATATTCAAATTATGCCAGACTAGTCTTTCTCTCTAATTTGGTATGGGTATGTTTGGTTCATGTTTCTTGCTTTCCCTCCCCCAAAATAGAACTAAAACCTGATGCCCATAGAAGCAGGCTTTTTTTCTTATAGGAAGAGATGTGATCTACTGTGAAAATTAATGAAGTTGTACGTGGAAATTTCTATCATAGAAAGTTCCAATAATAAATGATTACAGAAAAGAAAAAGGAATGTTAGACAGAGAGAGGGAGGAGCATTCCAGGTCAGAGACAACTTATCCCAATGACCATTAAACTCAAAGGCTTAATCATTTCATGTGGATAATTAATGTTACCCAAGGTTACCTAGAATTAATAAGTCTCTTGAAAAGAGTGAAGGAGGATAGTGTAAAAGCTGTCTTTAAATTTAACGTAAAATATTTTTTAAAAAATTAAGATCTTGTACCAAAAAGGTCCACATAGTCAAAGCTTTGCTTTTTCCAGTAGCATTGCTGGGCTATAAGAAAAGCTGAATTGACCTTTTTGAATTGTGGGGCTGGAGAAGACTTTTGAGAGTCCCATTGACATCAAGGAAATCAAGCCAGTCAATATTTTCAGAAATTAAATAAGAGTATTCATTGGAAGATCAAATGCTGAAATTGAAGCTTAAACATTTGGGTCACATAAGAAGACAGGACTTCTTGGAAAAGATCCTCATGTTGGTAAATAGAGAAGGCAAAAGGAGAAGATGGTAGAGGATAGCATAGGTTATTAGTGTCATGGAAACAGAAAGCATGAATATGGGCAGAATTTGTGACTGTGGCGGATTAAAAGGTCTGGCATGTGGTGGCCCATGGAATCATGAAGAGTCAGACACAACTTAATTATAGAATAAAACAAAGGTGCCTGATACAAGTCACATAGTCAAGAGATGACTTCTAGTTCAATGACCCTAATGCCAATACATTTTTTTCCTTCTTCAAAAGTTCATCAAATGTGCAGAAAAGTAAAAGTCAGACTCAAAGTATCTTGTGGGTCTATCAATGAACCAGGTACATGAAAACTATTAACATAATATGTCACTGGCTTTTTAAAAATATTTTTTTCATGAGATGTTGACAAGTCTCTTATCCTGTTAGGCCTCAGTTAGGCCTATGGAATTTATAATAGTAGTCTCCTTAATGTATTGTTGTAAAAAATAACACAAATATAATTTTTAGAGTACTCAATATAATGACTTGATGTTCCTAAACATAAGAATTAACTAAGCTTTTTCTTGTTGTTCCATTATTTTCAGTTGTGAACAACTCGTTGCAATCCCATGTGGAGTTTTCTTGACAAAGGTACTGGTAATGGATTGTCATTTCCCTCTACAGTTCATTTTGCAGGTGAGGAAATGGAGGCAAATAGGATTAAAAAAGATAAGCCTTCTTAACTCCAAATCCAGAATTCTAAACATTACACTACCCAGATGTCCAAAACTCATTAAATCATGCCTTTAATCTCAACTATTGGGAGATGCATTCATTCTCCATTTCATTTATTCTTGCAAAAAAAATGTAATAATCCACAAACAAGATACCTTGGATATAGGATTTCTAAGCTACAATACAGTTAAAGCCCACAAGCACAAATAAGTGAGACCCCCAGAAATAGGGGGCCTCCAGGTATTTGAGAAGTGGCAAATTGCCCCAATTTGGAAATAATGGATCAGCATTTCTGGGCTGATAAGCAATGGAGTCAGGTCTATTGTTCTACCCAAGGCAAAAAAAAAAGGGGGGGGGGGCTGGGAAGAGTCCCAGTCTTGGAAAAAAAAATAACTGGAACCAACCTAGGTGTAGATATTAGCCTTGTCCAACATTATGCTAGGGAGGAAAAAAAAATTTGAACAAAGAGGTCAGTACTGTAGAGAAGAACTAACAGCAAAATGTGGAAACATGTGTGCAAGGCAAACAAAAGGGGGAGGGAGAAAAAGAACCCAACTGAGGACTCTGAGAGCAAACCACAAAAGAGAAACATTTTTTACAGCAGCCCCAGGAAACTTATTGGGACCTCATAAAAATAAAGTGAATCAAGGAAACTACACCCCATGCTAAGTGTCTCTTTCACTGTTTTACAGACTAGGGTAAGCTTTTATGAGCCATTGACATTCCCTTTGGATACCACTTTAGCAGTTCTTCTAATATTGCAATCCCAAAGCCTTCAGCCAGAGATTTTAACTCTTGGCTGGAGTGTGACACAATTCCAAAATAGCCTCTTAAATTAATGACCTCATCTTTCTGGCAACTTTAGCCCTGTGTCTGACCACAAAGGGCACTTAGTGGGGCTGAGAGGAGTTTATGCATCTGTAGGTACTATGATAGCTATACCAGGGCTGTGAGGTCCAGTGACTTCTGGCAGGGTGACCCAGAAGGGGGTCCCACACTTCCCTTTCAATGAAATTCAGGGAAAATGAGCTAAATGAATGTACAAATTAGGAGATTGATGTTTGTAACTCTCTTGACTGCTGACTCAGTCCACGATCAGGAAGTAAAGCTGTGATCTTGGTCAATGTCCCTCCTTTCCATCTTAAATTATATGACAAAAAGGAAGAACTAATCCAGCTGCTTCTTTTCCTAAATATATACATTCATTATTTCATATATTCTTGCAAAAATATTTTATTTTTATTATTAGTATTTTTTTTGAAAATTTAATTTAATTAGATGATTTAGAATATTTTTCCATGGTTACAAGACTCATGTTCTTTCCCTCCCCTCCCCCAAACCCAGTACTGTACCTGACACACAATTCCACTGGGTTTGACATGTGTTAATATGATCAAGAACTATTTCATATTATTAATATTTGCACTAGGGTGATCTTTTAAGAATCTACATCACTAGTCATATCCTCATAGACCCATGTAATCGAGCGGTTGTTTTTATTCTTTCTTTCTTTAAGGGCCTCAATAAGGCTAAATTGTTTATATTCCTCTTTGGAAAAATGTTATGGAAATATGGAAAAATATTATTTGTAAATCTCAAAAATTATATTCATAATTATAGTCATTAAAAGAATTATCCATAGGTAGAGATTGGGGTACTATGTGGTTTAAAATCATATATAAAAAAAAGAAGAAAGAAAGAAAGGAGGGAGAAAGTGGCACCAAGAAAAACTTGAGGGAATAAGAAAATTAGGATAATCTATACTACACAAAAAGGCACATGGGAGGGGGAGGGGAAGAATTCAACTATAAGAAGGAGAGGAAGAGAGTGCTAAAAGGTAATACTCAAACTTTAAGTGGAATCAGTTCTGAGAGGGAAGAGCATCTAGATCCATTGGGGTATCGAATTCTATATTACCCTATAGGGAAGTTGAGAAAGGAAAACTAAGGGGTGGGGGAGTGGGGTAGGGAATTAAAAAAAGGGATGGAAATAGAGGGGGAAAGGAATTTAATAGATCCTAAAAAAATAAAAGGGGTATAAAAAGGGAGGGGGTGGAAAGGGAGGGTGGGGAGAGAAGCAATACTAGGGAGAGAGAGTGTGTGTGGGGGGTAGCTTTAAAAGACCCCCCCAAAAAATAAGAGAAAAATAAGAAGGGAGGGGAGAGAAAGGAAAGTAAAATAAGGATGGGGAATAAGGGGACTGATTAAAAATAGAACACTTGTGTATAAGGAAATAGTGAAAGAGGAAAGGGCAGGACAAGGAGAGAAAATCAAAATGTTGGGGAATACACAAATATAAATCATAACATTGAATGTGAATGGGATGGACTCACCTGTAAAGAGGAAGCAAATAGCAGAGTGGACTAGAAACCAAAATCCTGCCATATGTTGTTTACAAGAAACACACATGGAGCAGGTAGACACGCACAGGTTATAGGTCAAAGGCTGGAGCAAAATCTATTGGGCTTCAAATGAGAAAAAGAAGACAGGACTTGCAATCATGACATATGACAAATCCAAAGTAAAAATACATCTGATTAAAAGAGATAGGGAAGGTAATTGCATCCTGATAAAAGGAAATATAGAGAATGAGGAAATATCAGTACTAAACATCGGTATGCACCAAATTGTATTGCTTCCAAATATCTAAAGGAGAAATTAGCGGAGTTGAAGGAGGAAATATATAGCAAAACTATACTAGTGGGAAACCTAAATCTTCCTCTATCAGATTTAAATAAATCAAACTAAAAAAAATAAGAAAGAGGTAAGAGATGTGAATGAAATCTTAGAAAAATTAGAGTAAATAGATATATGAAGAAAAATAAATAGGGACTATAAAGGAATACACCTTTTCAGCAGCACATGGTACATTCACAAAGACTGTATTAGGGTATAAAAATCATGGCAAACAAGAGCAAAAGAGCAGAAATAATAAATGCAACCTTTTCAGATCATAATACAATAAAAATAATAATTAGTAAGAGTACATGGAGAGGCAAATCAAAAATTAATTGGAAATTAAATAATTTGATTCTCCGAAATCAGTTAGTTAAAGAACTAATCATAGAAACAATTAATAATTTCATTGAAGAAAATGACAATGATGAGACATCCTTTAAAAATCTATGGGTTGTAGCCAAAGCAGTACATAAGGGGAAACTTATATCTTTGAGTTCATAAATTAAAAATTTAGGAAGGGTAGAGATCAATGAATTGGACATGCAAATCAGAAAACTAGAAAGTGAACAAATTAAAAATCCCCAGATGAAAACTAAATTACAGATCCTAAAAATTAAAGGAGAAATTAATAAAATTGTAAGCAAAAAAAAACTATTGAATTAATAAACAAGTCTAGAAGCTAGAACTTTGAAAAAATAAATAAAATAGTACTTGTCAATCTAATAAATTTAATAAAATAATAAGGGTAAGATATCTAGCCTAAGCACTAAGTAATTTACTCCCAGCCCCTGACTCAACCCAGGTAGGGAGATTTAGTCTTTAGCTGGCCTCAGCAAAGTCACCTGAGGTAGTCCCTCTCAAGTGGCAGGTCTCTCCTGAGGCTAGTTTTTTTTCAGAATATATCCAGGAAAGGAATCAGCCTTTTCACTCACCACATGTCATTCCAAAGAAAGAGATTTAAGAACAGCCTCACCAGGAACAGGGCCTCAGGTCCAGTCAGCAGATTCTTCTCCAGTCTCAACTCCAAAGATGTTCACTTCCAAGTAGAACTCCAAGTAAAACTGCACAAAACAGGAAGTTGTAGCTCCCTTTTAAAAAACACTTTATTTTGCGTCACTTCCTGTGCCTTCCTCTAATTTTAGGTCTACCAATCACAGTTGAAGCTTTGCTTTAGGACTGCCCAGGGACAGTCAGTTTAATTTAATTCTGATTCATCACCTACTATTGCACACGTGGGTTCCTCTGCTCTAGTGTGAATGGAGTGTTTACACCTTTGGTGATTAAATCTAAAAATGGGCAGATCTCCCTTCTCAACTTTAAGTAAAGTGTTTACACTTTTGGTGATTAAATCTAAATCCAAAAATGGGCAGGGGAGTTAATTTAGTTTTTACAATCAGGAGCAAGTTAATTAATTTCACTTCCACAATCAGGGGAGAGTTAAATTTAATTTTCATAAAAGAGAAATTCCCTTTATAATCACCATAGACAATAACACAGGAATCTATCTGTGAAGACAAACACAGGAACTATATGAACACAACTACAAAACACTTTCCTAACAATTAAAACTAGATCTAAATAATTGGAAAAACATTAATTGCCTATGGGTAGGATGAACTAACATAATAAAAACGACAATCCTACCCAAACTAATTTACTTATTTATTGCCATACCCATCAAACTACCAAAAAACTTTTTCACTGAATTAAAAAAAAATCATAACAAAGTTCATTTGGAAGAAAAAAGATCAAGAATATCAAGTGAAATAATGAAAAAAAAATGAGAAGGAAGGTGGCCTAGCAGTACCAGATCTTAAACTGTACTATAAAGCAGTGGTCATCAAAACAATATGGTACTGGCTAAGAGACAGAAAGGAGAATAAGTGGAATAGATTTGGGGTAAGTGACCTCAGCAAGAGTGTCTATGATAAGCCCAAAGATCCCAACTTTTGGGACAAAAATCCACTATTTGATGGAAAAAAAAACTGCTGGGAAAATTGGAAAAGAGTATGGGAAAGATTAGGTTTGGATCCACATCTCACACCCTACACAAAGATAAACTCAGGATAGGTGAATGACTTGAACATAAAGAAGGAAACTAGAAGTAAATTAGGTGAACACAGAATAGTATGCCTGTCAGATCTTTGGGAAAGGAAACATTTTTAAGAACAAGAAAGAGTTATAAAAAATTACAAACTACAAAATAAATAATTTTCATTACATTAAATTAAAAAGGTTTTGTACAAACAAAACCAATGCAATCAAAATTAGAAAGGAAGCAACAAATTGGGAAATAGTCTTTATAACCAAAACCTCCGATAAAGGTCTAATCACTCAAATTTATAAGGAGCTAAATCAATTGTACAAAAACTCAAGCCATCCCCCAATTGATAAATGGACAAGGGATATGAATAGGCAAATTTCAGATAAAGAAAACAAAACTATTAATAAGCACAAAAATATCTTATTAAGCAATCAACAAATATTTATTAAATACCTATTTGTGCCAAGTACTCTACTAGGTTTTGAACATACAAAGACAAAAATTAAACAGTCTATACCCTCAAGAAACTTATATTCTATGGGGGAAAACAATAGGTACATTGAAAATTAAATACAATATATGTAAAAAAAGATACAAAATAACTGTATTGTTGTTCAGTTGTTTCAGTTGTATCTAATTCTTTGTAACCCCAATTGGGGTTTTCTTGTCAAAGATACTGAAGTGGTTTGACATTTCTTTTTGCAGCTCATTTTACACATAAGGAAATTGAGACAAGCAAGGTTAAGTGACTTGCCCAGGGTCACATAGCTAGTAAATGTTTGAGGTCAGATTTGAACTCAACTTTTCCTTACTCCAAGCCTGGTACTCTATCCACACAGCTACCTAGTTGCCTAGACAGGGTCTTTTAGAGAACTCTTAGTAACAACTTAGAGATGGGGGAAGATCGACTTGTTAAGGGATCTGACAGTCATTTATAAAGAGATGTTATCCAAACCCTGAATAGTGTGGCCCTGAATCAAAGGTCCTTATCTTGCTCACCATGGCCTGTCTCCAACCCCACTCCCTGAGTCATCCCCATCAATTAATCAGACAAATATTTAAGTTCCTACTTTGTGCCAGGCAATGTGCTAGGTGCTGAGAATGCAAGTAAAAAGAATAAAAGCACCCATATTTTCAATATTCTTACATTCTAAATATACAGTGAAAAGGACGGAGGGAAGATGAGAGCCTACATCCAGAATCTGAGGAATTGAAACAAAAACAAGCAAAAAAAAGTCATTTATTATTAAGTATTCTACCCCTAATTCAGAACACAGATATCAATTTGAATATGCATTTATAACACTGTTTTTCTTAGCATTATATTAAACTCTATCCAGAGCATGGGAGTGCCCTTCGATCCCAGACTCTTGCTTCTTATCACTCAGCAAATAGGCTAAGTTGGAGAGATCCAGTACGTAGTATTTTTTCTAAGATGGAAGGAAAGATTTTTTTAAAAGATAAAACAACACTTTAAACAAAATTCAAATTGAAAGAATAAGTAATACAAACTACACATACATTTTATGAAGGAATTTCCTGACAACAGTCCTGTGAATTATATAGTAATAGAAAATTTCTTTTCCCCATTTTTCAGATGAGAACCCTGAGGCTTAGAGATGTTAATTGATTTGCCCAAGGTCACAAAACTCCTAAATGTTGGAAAGTGGTATTTGAACTCATGCCTTCTGATTCTTGGTGCAATGTTCTCTTCAGTAACTCCTCCTGCCTTCATATATGTGACTGTATAAATACTTTTAAAACTTTCTCTTCATATAATCTCATCTATACAATGAACATTTTTATGTAAAACACTTAAACTTATACAGTACTTTCCTTTTAACAAATATATGAAGTAGTTAGTTCACCCAAATGGCAAATGTCTGAACAGGGATTCCAAACAACCTGATGACTCCTAGGTCCAGGCTTTTCATTTCATCAGTCCACATTGAACTTTCTCAGTGTATGAGGCACAGCCTGTTTAAGGTCAGTCCCTTGGTAGTTTAGATTTGATATTAGAACAAAATGGGGCATTTATAAGTCTTTTAATAGTTAATGAAAAGAGACTGGCATCCAGAAAACTAGAAGGATATTTACTGAGGACACCTCACACTGATTAGATAGAATAAAGTTCTCTTGCCTATGACTTGTTCATTGTAATTCACTAGCCAAGTATCAGAGCATTCCTTCAGCTCCTTGTGACAATTTTGTATTCATGTAATGAGAAAATGATGTCAACAGTTTGAGGCTTTTGTTCCCTAAACTAACCAAATGTCAATGTCTCAATATCTTTTCTTTTCATTTGGAAAATTTTGTTTAATTAATTAATTTAGACTATTTTTCCATGGTTGCAAGATTCATGTTCTTTCCCTCCCCTCCCCTAAACCCTCTCTTATAGCCATCACACAATTCCACTGGGTTTTACATGTGTCTCAATATCTTTTAAGGAAAAAATTAGCCTAACTTTCATGAGGAAAAGGGTTGGGATATTGTTTCTACCTCACATTGATATTACCCATATTTCATGAATTTGGATAGTATTGTAAATATATTTAAGTATTGTATTATTTTATGATTGTTTTTTAATTTATATCCATATTTTCTTCTTCTTCCTTTTCTTCTTCTTCTTCTCTTCTTCTTTTCTTCTTCTTTTTTCTTCTCCTCCTCCTCCTCCTTCTCCTTCTCTTCTTCTTCCTCCTCCTCATTCTTCTTTTTCTTTTTCTTCCTTCCTTCCTTCCTTCCTTCCTTCCTTCCTTCCTTCCTTCCTTTTTTCTTTCTTTCTTCCTTTCTTTCTTCCTTTCTTTCTTCTTTCTTTCTTTCTTTCTTTCTTTCTTCTTTCTTTCTTTCTTTCTTTCTTTCTTTCTTCCTTTCTTTTTTCTTCCTTTCTTTCTTTCTTTTTCTTCCTCCTCCTTTTCCTTCTAAACCAAGCTGATTTTCTCTTAAAAGTGGGGAGATAATACTTAGGATCATCACTAATTCACTTTTCTTGCCTGCCAACACATAAAAGACCAAGCTTAAGTGAAGCTGGTATTTGGTATTTTAGTCAAATGCCTTGAATTTCATTTGAGTTTGTATTCTCTTAAATTGTTATATGCAAAGTAATTTTATTGCATTTATTAGTTTACAAGTATCTCACTGCATTATAACCCTAAGCCTGAATCAATGAACTGGCCTGACTTGAAGCTGAGTCTTAAATATGTTAGTAAATCCAAGACATGATTTTAAATTTGTAAAAAGGAGGGAAAGAGGGAAGGAGGGTAACAAGGGAAGAAGGGACGGAGAAATAGATGAAGAAAGGAAAGGAGGAAGGAAGAGGGGAAGAAAGAAGAAAAGAATATGAAAAACAGGAAAGACCACAGAGATCATTAGATGTCATTAAAACTGAATTGGACCTTAAATGTCATCTCATCCAACTCATCATTGTCAAAAGATGAAAACCAAAGGTCAGAGGGAGTAAGTGATTTACTCAAAACCATTGAATTAATAATTGGAAGTCAAGACCAGAAGTCAGATTTCCTGAATCTTAACCTAGTAATTGTATCATAGCAACCAATATTATAAATTCTTCAGGCAAATTTTCTTAATTTTTTCCACTATCAAGGTACTATCATTAAGAATTTCTTAAAAATGGGTTGTAAGCAAATGTAGAACAAAAAAAGAGCTTAAAGCATCATGTTATTTTTAAAATTCTGTTAATTTCCTTTGTCTTCTATAACAAATTCCTAATATTTTATAATGTCTCCTTCCCAACCCCAGATACTTACATGTAGGAAACATAAAACAATAATCAAGCAAAACTTTCATTTAATTATATTTATAATAAACATAATTAAAAAGAAAGAACAAAAGTAATAAATGAAGAGAGGAAAGAAGATAAGGGAGGAGAGAAAGAGAAATAAGAGAGAAAGGGAGGAACAGAGGAAGTGGAAGAAAGAAGGAAGGGAAGAACAAAGGAACATAAAATTTGAATGTCATGCACTGGGGCCAGGAGGCAGGCAAGAGGAGATAATAATGGTAAGTCAGGTAGTGGTGATTGTAACAGGCTTTGAATGTCACTTTTTTTTTTCATAGTGGCAATAGGGAACTAATGAAGACTTGTAAGGAGGATTGCCATGATTAGATCTGTTCCTGGATTATCAATTTGGCTACAACTGAAAAGTGAATTGGAGGAAAAGAAACTGGAACCGAAGTCACAAGAAGTTGAATATAAACATGACAGAGATATTCCTCACTTCTAGTCCCCCCCCCTTTCTATTGAAGGGGAGTGTTTTAAATATCACTCAGTCTGTTTTTTAAAGATGCTAAACATTCACATGTCTACATATCTGTGCCTACAAATGTACACTATTAAATTTCATGAACAAATAACCACTGTTCTTTTCTTTTGGGGAGTCATAAGAGAAAATATCCTAATATGAACCCAAGACCTGTGCCAGGGTGTGGATGTCTAAGGCTTTTGTGCCCTTTCAGTTTTGGATAAATGAATAATGACATTTCCCAATGGTTTCACCAGGTTACCCAAGTTGTATGCCTAGAATGGTTTTACAGTGGGAATGTATGGAACCATGGGAACCTACCCAGAAGTGTGGGAGGCAGATACACTCTGCCCTACATGGCTCCTCCAACTTTCAGACACAAGAGGTGCCAGCACCAACTCAGCTAATGACTCAGTTTTTCCTGGCAGTGTGGGCACTAAGAATATGGTTCCAGAAGGTTAAACTTGGGCCACCCAGACCCGAGAATTAGGGAGGCAGTATAATGGGGCTAATGCTAGTTATGACTACACAGTGATTGGAGAAACAGGGGTCCTGAGAGAGTGACAGTCTGAGCCTCTCTTTTCCTATTTGATTAAAAAAAAAGAAAAAGAAGTTGTCCTCTGTACCTCTATAATTCATCAAAGAACTAGAAGGATTAATAAAGCTCACAGTATAAAAAAATCTTCTGGGTTTTCTTATAGCAAAGTAATAAATACATTATTAATAGAGGTATCATGGTATAGTGGAAAGAACTTAAATTAAACTTTCAGAGAAGCCTACTTTAGAAAAGAGACTAGATTGCATGTCAGAGGACATTAGTTCAATGACCAGTTCTCCCACTTAGCAACTATATAAGCTTGGCAAAATCACTCAAACATGTAGGACCTCAGTTTCCTTATCTGTTAAATGAGGACCCTGGACTCAATAAACTCCAAGAGCTTTGTCAACATTAAGTTCATGTTCTTATGTTTATGCTTCTAACATTTACTATCTGTGCAACAATGGAGAAATTATTAAAACTCTCAGTCAGGCTAAGAATTTAAATCCTAGAATCAGAAAAATCTATCTCATAAAGTATTTTTCAAACTTTAAAGTGATATGGAAACATCAGTTATTATTATTGCTATAATTTTCAGTGAGAGGCAAAGGGTAATTGCCATGGCATAAATATTACCTGTCACCTTCTAGTCCAAGGAAGTGATGGGTTCAGACCTCACCCCATTAGGTTGACCATGCAGTACAATCAGAAGCGTCAACAATTCTATGTTTGAATTCCAACTTTACTCCTTATTATGTGACTGGGCAAGTAAATTGACTTCTTGAAGAATCAGTTTTCTCACTTGTATGACGGCAATTTTTTCTAATTAAATGTTTCCGGCTCACAGAAACAAATGCCCGTGTCTCAAGAACCATTCTTCTATGACCTACACACCCATGTGTTCTCTGACCATACCCAGCATTCTCCCCTACATGGTACAACTCCCTTGAGGAAAAGCTGGGTTGGTTTCTAGATTCTTTTCTTCATCATATTAAAAAAGAAGAGACAGACTCAAAAAAATATCCCTGTTGTAAGAATCAAATCAGGATATATGTAATATGTAAATCAGGATATATATAGATAAAATGATATATGTATGTGTGTGATATGATACACTATGTATATTATGTATATATGTACATCTTATATATATATATATGATATATACAAAATTTCAAAGTGATACATGTATCGGTGTATATGAAAATTTGCGATCCTTAAGCTGCAAAATAAATGTGAACTATTATATTTTCTTCCTTGGGCATGCTATACCAGAGGCACAGTTTGGTGGATAACTATCACCTCACCCATGGACTGTCTTCTTGGATAAGTCACAGAAACCAAAATAGAATAAATGGGACTATGTTGTAACAGGATTGGCAGTTCATTTTCAAATACCTTCCAAAAGCTTTCCCAGTAGCCTCAGACTCTCTGTAGCGCTTATTCCAACCTACCCCAGAGTCAAATCTTCTCTACGTAGGAGTTTCTTGAAGGTCTCCCATCCTAATACTTCCCTTGCCCAAGCATACTTCTTGGGTGAGATCCAAAAACATCCTGATCCCAGATGTTGTGGCTTTGAGCCAGAGAACAGACAGGCACAAGACCTAGAGAGTCCTGGTGCTTCTGCTGAGCAGTTCCCAAACAGCCCTTCAACAACCAGCCAAACAGCTGACCCAGACCTGCCTGGTCTTGCCCTGATCCATGGGAGCCTCATTACACCAAGGAGCCAGGAGATCCTACTGAAGGAAACTGGAGCCCCAGAAAAGCAACTCTAGAGTAAGTGAATGCTTAGGTCCCAAGGCTCCTCCCTGCTCAGCAGCAATATCTTCCTTTCTGAAGTGGAGAGAATAGCGCCACTGCCCTTTTTTATGGGATTAGAGTAATTGGTGCATGTTAATAGAATGCTTGATCACACCACTTGGAAACACATGAGCCTTCCATTTCCAACTAGGCAAGAGATGCTAGAAATCTTCTCTTAACTGCTCTCACCAAACAGTCACAATGCTTAATCCTTTCAAGACTGGCTTGTCACTCTCTACCAGGGTCCAAGGAAGTCCAGAATCTATTTTTTTTTTAAAGAAAAAGGCAAAATTCTCAATGAGATAAAGCAGAAAAAAATGGTGCATTCTTCTACATGCCTAGCCACGACAGTGTCACAGATTCAGAAGGGATGCAAGAGGCATCTAACTCAGCATATCCTTGGACAAAAGTGCTCTGTTAGGTACCAGGCAAGCAGTCATACAGCCTTTGCCTGTTTATCTCTTGAGAAGGGGAAGTTGTGACCTCCAGATGCAGACCTAGACATTTTTTAATAACATTAATACAGGGAACTAGGGTAGCTAGGTGGTTCAGTGGATAGAGGGGCTGACCTGGAATCAGGAAGACTTCAGTTCAAATCCAGCCTCAGATACTTTCTAGTTGAACCACCCTGAACAAGATATTTAACCCTGTTTGTCTCAGTTTCCTTATGTGTAAGATGAACTGGAGAATGAAATAGAAAACTATTTTCGTATCTCTGCCAAGAAAGCCCCAAAAGGTATATTGTGAGTTGGATATGACTGAAATATGCCCAAACAAATGCAGATATTCTTATCATTTTCTTTTCTTTTCTTTTTTAATCACAGACTCCTTTTGTAGTCTGGGGAAAAAATCTATTAACCTTTCCTAAAATGACATTTTCAAATGCTTAAAATAAAATACAGAAGATTACAAAGGAAACTAGCTCTATTGAAATAAAGCTTTCAAGATATTTTTTCATTTTATTTTTATTTTTTCCATGGTTACATGATTCTTCTTGTCTTCCTCCCCTCTCCCGGAGTTGACCAGCAATTCCACTGGGTTACACGCATATCACTCAAAACCTATTTACTTATTATTCACTTTTGTAATAAAGTAATCTCAAAATACTTTTTTAAAGAGTTAATTGAATGCAAGCTGAAGAGCCCTAATCTGATTTGTCATGAAGTTTTTACTCACATCAAGTTGAAATCTACTTTTTATCATTTCTGTCCATTGCTCCAAGTTTCTTCCTGAAGGGTCAAGAAAATCAAGCCTAGTCCTGGAGCAGAAAAGTGGCATAGTAGAGAGACTATTAGACACGGAATGAAAAAGATTTGGATTCAAATTTTATTGTGTGACCCTGGGCAAATGATTTAACCTTTCTCAGGCTCCATTTTCTCATCTGTAAAATGGAGATAATAATAGCACATAACTTACAGGGTCATTATGAGGATTAAATAAGACATAGTATATAAAGTGTTTTGCAAGCCTTAAAAAAAGCATAAAAATGGCTCTTATTATTTCAAGTGCCCGAACCTCAAATACATGAAGGCAACTATCAAATCCCTCTTGCCTTCTCTTTCCAGGTGAACAAAACCCAGGTGTTTTTCACCATGGTATGATCCAAAGGCTCTTCACCATCCTACTCACCCTCTTCTGGACTTATTCTAGTCTATAATTATCCCTCCTCAAACTGGACATTGTAAAGATTAAAATTTAGGGGAGACTGAGGCAGGTAGAAATTAGTTTCTCTCTGCAAGGAGTATTATATTTTTTAGAGGTTTATTAAGGATTAAGAATTAAAGAAAATACAGGATAAGGAAAACGTACCTAGGCCAGAGGCCTAGACAAGACCTCACCTACATTATGGAAAGAGCCACGTCTGCTCCAAAATGGAAGTCTAAAAAGAGCCCCAAAAACCTTTGCCACCAGGTTAAATACCTTCTCGATCTCGGCCCACCTGAGAATTTCCATGAGATTACAAAGCATTTTGGGGAAGTGGAGCAAGGGCTTGTGGGGATTGTAGTCCTGCATTCAAGTCTATTTTTTACAACATGAAAATTAAAAAACAATATTTTAGACATGACCCGACTAAAGTAGAGTCAGATAGAATTAGCCTTCCCTAGTCCTGGACACTCAGTCTTCTTAGTGCATCCAGAGGTGATCACATGGTCAGCAGCAAAATGGTAGAGTGGATGTTTTATTAAGTATCTCCAAAGAGAATTTTTCAAACATACCAAATATGATGGATATGCTGGAGAGGAACAAAGGTCATTCCACAAGCTAAGTTGTTATTTATTACACATGTGTAATTACCATTGTGAGAGTTTATAAAGTGCCCTAGTACTTTCTCTATGATTGAAAAGTATCCCTAAGTTCCAATGTCACCACCCAGGAAGGTGACAGAGAAAAGTGATCTAGAGAAGAGAGAATGGACATCTTTTCCAGCAGGAGTAGGTACTAAATCTCTGCGGTAGGGGGAGTGAGCAATGTTTCCCAGGTGTGGTAAAAAAGAGAAGGATGAGTATTCTTTCTCCATTACGAGTCTCCCTTTATCCTAGTTATATTCTGCTCTTTCATTTTATCTACTATTCTCTCCCCAAAACAAATGTTCCTACCCTGTACTTTCCCAGTCCCGTATCTAAAATATTCTATGCCTGGACTAGAAATTTCTAATTTCGTACTGTGGAAACACTATTATCTACAAGTGATACCCCACAACATGAATTGGACCCACCCATCCCTATTCCCTTCTGGGAATATTACCTAAAAAGAGACAAAATTGTCTCAGGTTCTGGTTAGCCCCTATTTCCTTGATGTAGTTTCTTTTCCTTTATAAATATGGAGTAAATTAAGGCCACTCTTCCTTTTACCCTGTGTAATAGATTATCTATCTCCAACAAGGTTCAAAGTTTCTGATTGGAACTGGCTTTCCTGACGCTATTTCCTGATCAACTATGGGCATAAGAAGTCCCTGTTCCATGGAAATGATGCCCCCTCCAGCTTGGTGGCTACCTAAAGACCCTTATCTTTACCATTATCTGCCCTAATTATGAGACAAATTCCAATGTGGAGATGAAGGGAGCCATGCCCAGAGAAGCTAATTACCACTATTCCTTGCTGCACATCCTTATTCTTTTAGGGTGAAGCAAACCTCTTTTTGTTAACTATTCAATAACTTGCATGTGCTTCATTTTGTCCCAATATCAAACCTGATCTAAGAAGGTGTTGACTCCAACACTTACTTTATTGTTATATCCCTACCTGTGGTATCAGAAATAGAGAAGTTAATCATATGCAAAGGCCTCATATCACCTTATAAAATTTGTATGTGTATATAATGAATATGGTTTCAAAAATATCAGCAAGATACTTGATGTAATGTTATGTCAAGTCCTTAGAATAACCTCTTGAAAAACTATTGGGGTCTCTATTCATCATGGTGATCTGAAGATTCATATGAAAAGATGTGTAATTGAATTCTCTATAGAATGCAAACTTTTCTTGCTCTTCCAAAAATGTATTTGGAGGTGCCCATTTTAATAATCTCACTCTGTGTGTGTGTGTGTGTGTGTGTGTGTGTGTGTGTGTGTGTGTTGAGGGGAGATATTGGACTGCCTAGTTTGGAAATGTCAGTTACTTCATTTAGGGAATAGAAACACTACCCTAGGACAGATCCCTTGATGCCTTGATGCTTCCGTTCCATCTTCTTGTGGATGTCTAGCTAAGTTAAATGGGCTTGCCTTAAATATACCAAATAAAAGCTCCTATTACTTTTGGCATTTGATGTCTAAATCTAATATGAAGCCTCTTCAGGGTCCACATAGTCTAGTCTATTCTTCCTTCCTCTTCACTGGATAATGGAGGTATCGTGGCATAATGAAGAAAGCATTAGATTTAGAATCTGTAAGTTCCAGGTTGCATCCTGTCTCGTGCTCTTCATACATATTTGTGATCCCAAGGAAGTCACTCAACCACTTGGATTTAGTTTCTCATCTTTAAGTGAGGGTAATCATATGATCTACCTCCAAATATTGTTGAAAGATTCAATTGAAATACACACACAAGTATAATTTTGCAACCTTAATAGCTATCTAAATGCTAGAACTGAAGTATAGTGGAGATGATGATGGTGGTGGTGGTAGTGGTGGTGATGGTGGATAATATCAGCTAGTTGAAATTTTGATATAATTTCTGCTAACTATACACAGAAACAATGCGATAAAATGGATAGTGATCTAGCTTGAAGCCAGCAAGACACAATTTCAAGCCCTGCCTCAAATACATACTGGTTGTATGACTGTGGTCAATTTCCTTAATCTCTCAGTTCTCTAGGCACTTCTCTAACAGTGAAAGTTGAATATATAGTGCCACCTTTCCTTACTAGATGGAATTTTCTTACCTGGGAATTTATCATACACATTTAAGTCACTAATTAGGTCTAAGCCTTAACCCTTTTCTCAGATCCTATTCTGAACTCCTATACATTCTCTCCTCTATTCCTTCCCCTACCCCAAACCCACTCATTTCTCAATGACTTCATACTGTCCTCTGGTTGCTCAAAGTCCCTGCTGCAATGGCTTACTCAGCCTTACCCCCCCATAAAGCCCCATATTCCAAAATGGATATTTTGTCCTATATTCCCCCTTCCCATTGTTAACAGCAAAAGTACCAGAATCTCCTGACATCTGCAGGTGAGTTAATTGAATTCCCACCCATCATTCTGAATGACAGTATATGTGGCTGAGGGTCACAAACTCCTCTTTGCTTTCTTCCTGGGTAATCCCTAAACCCCTTCCTAAGATAGTAGGCAGCTCCAACTAGTAATTCCTATATGGAGTTATCATGCCTTGAGCTAAGAAAGACCTGGGATTCCAGTTCCTGCCACCCCCATTCTAGCTCGCAACAACTGAAACAACAACATGTCAACCAAGGGCTTCCAATTTCTCTATAACCTGGTCATATCCAAAGCTGAACAGAGCAACTCTGTATGCTTTAAAAGAAATGTCCAATAACGAGAAAAACAACATCAATAATATATGAAACTTGCATTGGAACCTACTAGATGTAGTACTAATAACATGTTAGAAAATATATTTTTATAATAAAAAAAGTTTGGCAAGCATTTACCAAATATCTGCTCTGTGCCTAGCATTGGGCGAAGCATGATAATGATACTATCTCATTTTATTCTCACAAAAACCCTGAGAGATTGGTACTATTATCATTTCCTTTTTATACGTGAGGAAACGAGGCATTGCTGAAATGACTTGCCCAGGATCTTTATAACTAGTAAGTATCTGAGACTAGATTTGGATTCAGATCTTCTAGACTTTAAATCTATGACTCCCTATTTGCCTCTCTACATAAATAATATAAGGGAGACAATCTGTTGGCTAGTTGCCTTTGGAGTTATGGAGCCAGGGATCTTTCAGGGAATCCAGAATATAGCTTCCTGTTTCATTCATAACCTGCCTTGGCTCTTCTAACTATTTTGATTGCTTTCAACATTGAAATAGATCTGTGGTGTCATCTGTTTGAATGTCCCCTCCAAACAACACAGATTGAGACAACACCACGCCTGTCTCTCTAGAGAAATTGTTTTCCTTGTTCTGATATATGGTTCCAGTGTGCTAGAGGCCTTCTTTTATTTCCCCTTCTGATTAACAAACCACTAGAGTACCATCCTATCTTCTTTTCCTAGTATGTATTTCCTTAGTGACATCTTTTTTTTTTTCATGTTTTTCCAAATTTGTCATTGGTTTTATGTTATAGCCTATTCACTCCCACCCATATGCCTATCTGTTGATCTAATTTTTTTTTTATTGTTTGGATACCTTGTATTCCATATTTCACTTCTATATAGCAACACTGATAGAATATTGTTATTTAAAAAGATATCCTTTTCTTTTATGGGGAAACTTGGAGTGACTAAAGGAACTCTTGAAATTTCCTGAAGGTATCTCTCCTATTCATCTCTGGACCCAACTCTTTGTTCACTTATATTTGTATAAAAGGAATTCTATTTATAGGCACTCTCTTTTAAGTTAGTAATTACCAAACATTACTTTTTGTTAGATTTTTCCTGTGTTTCTGGAACTACTAGTGTGGAAGTTTCTCCCACCTATGCAGAAGAGCAATTCATTTGAAACTTACAATTCTTCAGACTTATTTGGAATATTGAAAAGTTGAGTAGCATGTCTTAGTTCCCACATCCAGCATATATCGAAGAAAGACTTCATGTCTTCCTGACATGGCCCACTATTCCCTACACTACAATGCTTCTAATAAGAATTATGTTTATCATTAAATACGTGTTTAATTTTATGACAAATTTTATTTGATTCCAGCCCTAACTTGATATTCAGTCATGAAAATTTTATGGTATAGTCATATGCTATACCACATAAAAAACTATAACATTAGTAATACGATTTTTAAAAATTCTACTTAAATGTCTTTTGTTTCTTTTTAACACTTCTATTTGGTATATTTCATGGTTTATAAGCAGAAAGTAAAAGTTAAGCATGTGGTCTTGTCTAACTACATTTTATTTCATTAAAAAGTAGATCTGAATTCCATGGATGAGTATATTAAAGGGATACTAGATATGTCTGGTGTTCTCAGTTTTCCTTGGTTAAAGACAGTTATATCAAATAGCTAACTTGCTATCTTGAGTCACTGCTTATATCCTAGTAGCAGCTGCCAAAGGTGAAATCAAGGTACCTGGAAGTAATATAAAAGCTTTTTCTATGCTTTTCCCTGTAATTTCAGTCACCTTTAAGTGATAGGAATGTTTCAGGAGGGCAAATAATATCTTTCAAATGCATCA
Source organism: Monodelphis domestica (assembly GCF_027887165.1). Taxonomy (NCBI): domain Eukaryota; kingdom Metazoa; phylum Chordata; class Mammalia; order Didelphimorphia; family Didelphidae; genus Monodelphis; species Monodelphis domestica. The sequence continues at coordinate 218,043,502 of NC_077228.1, read as the reverse complement.
TTATTTGAACAATGAGGTCTTTCTTTTCCATTTAGCTTTAATTTTATTATATGAAAATCTGGTATCATTTTTATTCCATGAATAACAAAATTAAACATCACTTCCTCCATCCAATGAAAACAATTCAATGAGGTGGCTACATTTCTGAATCTCTTTGCTTATGTCCCACCTCTTTTACCAGCTCCAGTTCCACAGGCATTCTGGCATCAAATCTTATTCAAGTCTCAAATGAGTCAGATTTAGAGTCTAAGCTAACTGTGCAAGTCTATGGTCCTACTGCAGGTTTCATATATGATTGCTACTGCTAATCTGTTGCTTATTGGTGTACTATAGAACCAAAAAGAGAATAAAGATGCTACATTGTGATCTTGAAGAAGATCAGATTGCAAAGTAATTCATTGATAATTTCTCTGAAATCTAAGTCACAAATGTAGAGAGGGTTGGGGCATGAACAGAGTTAAAAGTAGGATGGAGACACATTGAGATATGAGGTTATCTAGTCCATCTATCCTAGGCCTGTGGTGGCAAACCTATGGCACATGTGCCAGAGTGAGCACTCAGAGCTCTCTCTCTATGGGCATACACGCCGTCATCCCAGCACAGAGTTCACCAGTTTGTTACTAGAAAGCCAGAGGGTCAGGGACCAAGCTGCTCCCCTCCTCCTCTCCACATGAGCCTGAGGATATTTCTCACATCACCTGGCCCTCTAAAAGGTTCTCCATCACTTCTCTAGGCTGTACTGTTATCAAATAATCCCAGAGAAATAGATTCTCTTCTTACAAAACTCATAAGATTCTATGACCAAGGTATGTAGCTTGCAAAGGGAAACATAGTGGGCAAAGTTCAGTATCCGGAGACATGATATTTAATATGTCATTCATAGACATTGCTGTTGTTCAATCATTTTCAATAGTGTCTGACCTTATTTAGATTTTTTCTTGGTGAAACAGTTTGCATTTCCTTTTCCAGCTCATTTGACAGATGAGGAAACTGAGACAAATGGGATGATATGACTTGCCCAGGGTGACACAGCTCATAAGTGTCTGAGGCCAGATTTAAACTCAGGAAGATGAGTCTTCCTGACTCCAAAGCTGACACTCTAACCCCTGCATCACTTAGCTGCCCTCATACATGAATGATACATCCCATTAACTTGCTCTGTCACCTTAGGAGCAAAATCTTTTAAGTTCTCTATATCTTGATTTCAGCATCTACATAATATGGAGACAAGATATTCTTTCCATTTCTAAAACTGTTTCCAAAAGCTCCTTCATAACTTATTCCAAAGTCTCTTGATGTATTTTGTTGAGTTCAAAATTTTAACTCAGATGAACTGAGTTAAACTTCACAAGGGAAATGGAGAGGCTTTTATAGGAAGTGATCGATTAGTTTCCATGTCAACTTTACATCAAATCATGAACAACATCATTAAGGATAACAGCAACCTAATACATAAAGTGGACATGCCTCAGTATATAACTTGATGAATAGATTTCTTAGACAGGAGCAAGACCTGAGTTTAATCCTAAATTCATTTCACTTAGAGCTAATCAGTGAGCCAGGAGCAGGATCAAGTCCCTTGGGATGACATAAATATTTTTAAACTACTTTCATCTTTTTGAGCTTCCAAAGGTCAAATCCCAGGTAAGGCATAAGTGTTATATTTGAAAACTAATAATCATCTTTAATCTTCAGCATGAAATTAATGCCAGATTATTTGCTAATGTTCTGGGTCAATTTTTATCAGATATTAAGTCCTTATCCTAGTGAATACATCTTTGGCTTTATTGAATATTATTCTATTCTGTCTTGATTCTGGGTCCTTTGTTCCTAATCTATACCATTGTTCAAACTTTCTACTTTTGAACCGGTAGCCAATTGTTTTGATAATTATTGATTTGCTGTATAGTTTGAGATCTAGTAATTCTCCAGTCTTCCTTCCTAATTTTCTCATTATGTCCCATGACTTTCTTGATTTGTTCCTCCAAGTGCATTTTATTATGATTTCCTAGTTCTATAAAATATCTTTTTGGTAGTTGGTATTATTGGTAAATCTTGGTATTATTTTAATTTATATTGCATTAGCATGGGCCAACCATGAACAATGAATATCTCTCCAATTATTTAGGTCTGCTTTTACTTTTGCAAGTTTTTTCTATTATTTTTATTGATTTTAACTTTTTTATTTTAAGTTCCAAATTCTCTTCCTTCCTTCAGCCTCTCTCCTACTCACTGAGAAGGCAAAAATATGATAATAATTATGTATGTAAAATATATTTCCATATTAGCCATGTTTCATAAAAAGCAAGAAAAATAAAGTGAAAAAAATGTGCTTCGTTTTGAATTCAGAGTATAGTTTCTCTCCGGAGGTGGATAGTATTTTTCATCTTATGTCTTTTGGAATTACCATAGATCTTTGTATTGAGTAGCTAAGTCTTTCACAGTCAAACATCAAAATAACATTACTGTTATTATTTACAATTTTCTCCTGCTCACTTAACTTTATCAGTTCATGTAAGCCTTACAAGATTTTTTCTGAAACCATTTAGCTCCTTTTATATAAGTAATGCTTATTATATTAAATAAAAATCTATTTATTCCTCTCTTTTAAATGTTTATTTTAAAAGAAATGTATGGTATTTTTTTTGTCATTTGATTATTCTTTCCTTTACATTTGAAGGTCTTTCTCCTTATCACACACAGAACCTATTTCTGAATTGAAGTGCTACATTTAACCACTATGTATACTGAATTCTGTAGCCTTGTATATTTATTTTTCTGGAGGCAATCTGTGAATTCTTTCAATTGGAATGTCATTTTCTGTGTTCAGAAGTTCTGAGTAGTTTGCTTCCATTTCCTTAATTGTGATATTAAGATTTTTGTTTTGTTTGTTTTTTGGAGAGGGAAAGTTACTCTTTCATGTTCTTCTGGGAAATCTATCATCTTTAGGTTGTCTCTATTCAACTTGTCATCAATATGCATATGTTTTGTTTTCTAATACCATAGCCCACAGACACCCACTTGTGTGCTTCTCTCTATGGTTACAGTTGATATCAATTATTCAGCTATATTTAATTAGATTTCAGAAATTGGCTTCAGATGGGGGCAGCTGGATGGCTCAATGGATCGAGAGTCAGGCCTAGAGACAAAAGATACTAGGTTCAAATCTGGCCTCAGACACTTCCCAGCTGTGTGATCCCGAACAAGTCACTTAACCCCCATTACCTAGCCCTTACTTCTCTTCTGCCTTGGAACCAATACACAATATTGATTCTAAGACAGAAGGTTCGGGTTTAAAAAAATAAAATTAAAAAAAGAAAGAAATTGGCTTCAGAAATCCCTTTCTTGTCAAGGTCTGTAAAAGATGCTCTCTACAAGTACATATAAAGTTCAGGGAAATGTGGACTCAAACTTAGAGAATATATGTTGCAGTCAAGTGACTCATGTGCTAGCTCACCATTGCTAGATGTCTCTTTGGAGTGGATTCTCTCTTTGGAGTGCTCATGAAATTCCCCTTAGATACAGTATAGCTTTGTTTCTGGATGACTTGTAGACTCTTAGAGTTCATATGGTCTCAATGTGACTGTTTTATTCTTGGTTCCTGATGCACATACCACATTAGCACTTTAATTTATTTTTAATTACATGTAGAAACGATTTTAATGATCATCTGACATTTTACAATTCAAATTCTCTCCCTCTCTCTCTCCCCTTTGATATGGCAAATAGTTTGATATAGGTTATGCCAGTGCTGTCATACAATATATATTTCCATATTCCTTAAGTTGTGAAAGAAAAGATACATGCAAGAAAAATATCATGAAGAAAATAAAGTGAATAATGGAATGTTTTGATCAGCAATCAGATTCCAATAAGCCCATCAGTTAGTTAATAAACATTTATTAAACATCTACTTTGTGCTGACATTGTATGAAGTACTGAGGATATAAAAAGAGCTGAAAGACAGTCCCTGACCTCAAGGAGCTCACAATCTAAAGGGGAACATATTAAGCAAACAAATATATACAAGTTATAATCAGGATAAATAGAAAATAATTAACAGAACAAAGGCACTAGAATTAAGAGCATGATAAAGGCTTCCATTTAATTGGAACTTGAAACTGGGGAAAACAGTAGACAGGGATGAGGAATAGGAACATTCTGGGAATGAAGGACAGTATAAGTATATATGGTAGGGAAAACGGTTTAAGAAAACTAGAAAAGTGGGAAAGGGCTAATGAAGGGTTTTGAACATCAGAGAATTTTGTATTTGATCCTGGAGGTAACAGGGAGCCTCTGGAGTTTCTAGGCACAGGGATGACATGGTTGGATCTGGAGCTTTAGAAAAATCACTGGGGGCTGAGTGAGAATAAATTTGAATGAGAAGAGATTTGAAGCAGGCAGAACCACAAGCTGGCTGTTGTAATAATCTAGGTATGAGCTGATGAGATGACAATCTACCTGCCCTAGAATGGTAGAGGTGTCAGAGGAAAGAAAGTGGAATATACTACACCTGTATATAGGAAGATACTACAAAGGTGAAAACAAGCCTTGATAACAGTTTGGATATGGGCTGTGAAAGATAATGAGTAGTCAGGAACCGTGACGATGGTATTGCCCCTGATAATAATAGTGATAAGTTAGTAGCATAGGAGAGGATTCAGAGGAAAAGATAAGTTCTGTATTAGTTATTTGAGTTTAAGATGCCTACTGGACTCCAGTTTGAGATTTCTGAAAGGTAATTGTAGATATGAGATTGGAGACCATAAGAGAGATTATGACAGAAAAGGAAGATTTGAGAATCAGCAGCATAGAAATAATCATTAAATCCATGGGAACTGATAAAATCACCAAGTATATCTAGAGGAAGAAGAGGACTGTCCAAGGCAGACCCTGTGGGGCACTTGCAATTAAAAACTCTGATCTGTATATAAAACTCATCTAAGGAGACAGGGGCAAACTAATAGGTGGGAAGAGAACCAGGAGAAAGTTGTGTCTCAAAAACCTAGGGAAAAGATAATATTAAGAAGAGGGTTTTCAAGAGTGTTGAAGGCTAGAGAAAGATCAAGAAGAAAGAAAACTGAGAAAAGACCATTGGATTTGACAACTAGGAAGTAATTGGCAACTTTGTAGAGGGCAATTTCAGTGAAATGATGAGGTTAGAAGCCGGACTGTAAGGGGTTAAGAAGAAAGTGAACGGAAAGAAAGTGGAGGCACCTACTGAAGTAGTCTTTTCAAGGAGTTAAGCCACAAAAGCCAAATGAGATACAAATTTTAGTTAGCAGGGATTGAAGAATCAAATGACAATTTTTTTAGTATGAAAGAGACATGGTAATGTTTGTAGGTAGCAGAGAAGGAGCAAGAAGACAGAAAGTTAAACAGAGTTGACTTAGACAGTTAGACAGAGTGATAAAAATGGAGATGCAGAGGCAATCTATTTAAAGAAAAATTTTTTAACCCTTACCTTCTGTATAAGAATCAATACTGTGTATTGGTTTCAAGGCAGAAGAGTTGGTAAGGGTTAGGTAATGGGGGTTAAGTGACTTGCCCAAGGTCACACAGCTAGGACTTACCTGAAGTCAGATTTGAACCCAGGACCTCCTATCTCAAGGCCTGGCTCTCAATCCATTGAGCCACCCAGCTGCCCCAAGAGGCAATTTTTTGGAGGAGGAGACAGGGTTGAATGATATAACTTGAGCCACAGTAAGAAGGAGATAGAGTGAAAGAATAAATATGGCAGAAAGCAAATGAATAATGTGAAATGAAGAATAGGAGAGAAGAGTAAGAGCATGACAAATAGCTTCATTTGTTTTCTGTAGAGGCAAGGATCTCAGCTGAGAGACTGCGGGAGAGGGAGCCATCGTGTGAGGAGAGGTGAAAAAGTGTGAAAGAAGAGCCACTATGGAGAGTGGGCTAGTGAATTGATAAGGGAGTTGCATTGCCTGATATCAGTGAGGTCTGAGTTGAGTTTGGGTAACATAAATCTGTAGTGGATCCAATCAGAACTAATTTTTTCTATCTTCATTCAGTCATATGTGTATAGGGGCCAACTCAGAAGATAATGGGAGAGAAATTAAAAACATTTAACTCCTTCACCAGATTAGACAAGTTAAGAAAAGTAGCTCACAATTGACCAGGGAGTTGGGAAATACAGGTTTGAGTTTCAAGTAACAACAGATTGAAGCCTATTCACTCCATTAACACCTTCTTAAGTCTTCTAACAAAATTCCCAACTGGTGCCATTCAGTCCCTCCCCAGGAATTCATTTTCCTCCCTCCTTTCCAATTTTAACAGCCTCTCTCCACACTTCTCTAATCAGAGACACTTCCCTATGGTAACAATGAATAATAACCCCCATGCTCCCTTCTCTCTTATAGGCTGTGTAGATGGGAGCTTCACTAAGGTTTCTTTAGTGGAATAAAAAGAATATGAGACTGTATATTTCATAGCTTGGGCTAGATATTCTCTCTCTAAAGTTTCTTCCAACTCTGTAGTGCTTCTCCTAATCTGACAAAAAATAAGTTCCTTTCTAACTCAATTGAATTCTTTCCAAATCTTTTTTTTTTATTTTCAGCTCATGAATCATAGTTTATTTCAGAATTATTCTATGCTATTTACTGCCACTTATGTTTATTCTGGGCACCACAATTTTAAGTTATAGTCCTGAACAAATAAATGAAACATAAATTATCATTTTTGTCATAACTCAACAGCTCAAAAACTTGATTCTAGGACAGTATACATTTCTTGAATTATAGGGGATTAAGAAGGGGTCCTCGGGTGCTACTGTCAAACTCCCCTAGCAATTAGCAAGACATCACTAGAGAAGCAGGAAACAATTTCTGGTCTGTCCTGCTCTCTAAAGTCAGAGGATACAAATTAAATTTCAAAGGGAAGATTTGATTTGGAAGAACCAGGAAGAGGAGGACAGGGTCAGGAAAGATGACTCCCTGCAGTTAGGAATGTTAATGTTGGGAAATCCTGACACACTTCTGGAAATCAATCTAAGATTTTAAATTTGAGTAGCCAACATACTTAACCAGTATCAGATAGCATTGTAATCATTTCTTCCCTAGGGCTCAAAGGTATGCAGAGATATTTCCACATACCATGTAAATTAGGAAGATAGATAGTAAGAGCTTGGGAAAAAGATTAGTAGTCCACTGTAAAAGTTTAGTTCTCAAACCTGTTAATGATTTCTCCTCATTCTTCTGTGGATATATGAACTAGTTGGTAGGAATTTTCAGTCCCACTGAAAAGTAAATCTATAGCTTTGTATAAGAATGAACACATCACTGCAACTTACATCAATCTCAGCTTTCCTTGGCAGTTTCTCATCCAGAGGCCACTGGATTTCAAGAAATAATATAGAGCATTTTCAAAGCTCTATCCATTATCTAAAGAGAGGACAAGTGAAAGTCAGATCTGCCACAGGGAAACTAGGTATCAGTATATTCAAGTAAATTAATCATGGACTTATTCTGTGCAAAGCCTCAAGCTATGAAAAGTCTCATGCTAGGTGTTGGAAATAAAAATATAAAGATGTCTTACTTTTTGCCTTCATAGACTTTCAAGATTGCCTCCAAAATACAACCAAAATCTTGATGGCAAGTAAAATAATGGAATTCATTGTTTAGTCTACATAGCATCAAATATTTATGTATTTAGATACATCCAGATATTTGACTGTTTTCCCCCCATTTAATGCAGCTATTCTTTGTCATGTAGGCAAAGCCTAAGTTTAATAATATGAGAAAGGAACAGAAAAACATCAGTCATGAAACTTTATAGAGTTGGAAGGAACCTCAGAGGATGTTAATATAGTTCAATCCCTGACTAAGAAGATAGGAAAACCACATTTTGATATGATTTGTGGTCTTTTCAATATAGGTACTCCTTCTAGGTAGGCAGATCCTCACCAACCCAACTTTCTCTTCCTATAGTACTCTTGCCCACATTGTCCCACTACCAGGGGAAAATGAGGTAGCAGGGTGGCTTCCTCTAGAGCTTTGACATTAGTGAATATCAAATTCTAAAATTCTCCTGAGGAGTCATTGTACAAGCTCCAGCTAAAGTCACAAAATAATGGTGACTCAGTAATTTTTAATTTTGGGAAGTTCTTTTGAGGCCACTGGATGCCAACAGAAAACAAAGCAGGATAACTGCATTATTCGTGATGGTACTGGGGGGAAGATGGAATCCAATTTGCTGGTAATAAAAAAAAAACCCTCTTAATTTCCATCTTAGTATCAATTCTAAGAAAGAAGAATAGCAAGGGCTAGGGAATTGGGATTCAGTGACTTGCCCAGGGTCAAAAAGCTAGCACAACTAGAGTAGAGAAACAACATGGGTAATAATTTTTTTAAAATCTAAGTTTGAATAAAGCTATTCAATTTCATGGCAGCTCTGATTTTCAGGAAGTTTGTCTTTATATCAAGTTTTCAAAGTCTAATTTGGTACTTTCATCTCTTATTCCTAGTTAATCTTCTGAAATGAAACAGAACAAGACTAATTCCTCATTCACACAATATCTCTTAAAATACTTGAAGGTAATTTAGTCAGTGTTGTAGAGAATTATTCGTTAATTAATTAGGAGTTCATTAAGAAAGAGTTAAATTCTCAACAGTCAAAACAACAGCCTGTCCTCTCAGGACACAGGTATTAGAAATACCTATACCAATACCTATAATCTATAAGGATCAATAATCCTTATAACACTATCCCATCTTTTACACTTACCAAGTAAGTGACGCTGAAAAAAAACAAAAACCTCTTCTCTCTCAGCTGCAGTTTCATCTAGAAAATGGGCAAAGTAATCTACCTCTCACAGAATCATCAGCAGGATAAAAGAAATTGCATATATAAAGCAGTTTGCAAATCTACAAGTGGTATATAAATATATATATTACTTATTAACTATCATTTCTCCTTCAATCTGTCTTATAGATGTACCTATAGATATATGTAGTGTGTATATATGTATAACCATATACACGTATGTAATGGACATGTAGACTGAATGTGCATATATCTATATGCAGGCTTGCCTATATGTAGATGAATATGTGTACAAATGTATGCATGGATATGGTATGGTTTTACTTTCTCTCCTACTTCCTCCAGCTTATCAATGCCCTTTCTAAACTTCCCAAATAGAATACAAGAGTACAGATGTGATTTGATGATTTGACTGCAGCAGTAATTTCTCTGCCCTCCTTCTGGTCTCTGGGCCTCTCTTAACACTCCAGGATATCCTACATTTTCTTTAGGCTACCCTGTCCCAGGGTAGACTCAAAAAAAAAAAAAATCATGCAATTCACTAAAATTCTTTCTCATATGAACCACTGTCTAGCCCCATCTACCCTAGCCAGTTTCTTAGCAACTGAGTGTTTTATGCCAAGCATAAAGATTTTTCCCTTTGCTCCAAGGTGCTGAGACACTTTGGGGATCTTTATTTTGTCTTCCAGTGCATTAACTCTCCCTCCTTCCTTCTCTGGAATCAACTCCATTTTTGAGAAACATAATGTCATCTATCTTCATCCAAGTTATCGATAAAAATTGTTAAACATCAAAATACCTAAGAAAGATGATAAAAAAAAATTACAGCAATTTGAGTTCAACCTCAACAAAGGGTGCCATGTTATAAAGAGGCACCTGCCTAAAACATAGCATGCAAATTACAGAGAAATGTGCAAGGAAATTATTGGATGTGGATTGAGTGGGGATGGAGGGAGGCATGAATCGGAGAGTGTGGAACATGATGATCTATTCCATAATAGCTGTGTAGACATCTGTGATGCAAGAATTTTTTTTTTTTGCAAACCCTTTAGGCATTTACAGAACAGAACCTACTAATCATAGGGCCTTTTTTTTTTTTTAACATTGAAAGAGAATTCCTCTACCATCCATGAATGGCTAGTCCTGTACCACATGTTCGACTTTGAGTGTGCACCTGCCAATGCCAAAGGAAACCTTCCTCTCTTTTCCTCAGCCTCAGTTGCGGAGCACATCTGATTCCTAGAATTATGTCAAGTTGTAGCTAAGCCTGCCAGTAAACTCATGTACGCTCATGTTAACATCAGGTTTGTATTAAACATTTACATTAAGGAACCACACTGGAAGATTAAATTGTTTGCATACGTCCTGGAGACAGAGTAAATGGCTCCACTTCCCCGCCCTGACAATTGCACAGAGAAGTCACTGAATAATAAATCAGACACTTACGAATAATAAATCAGATCCTTACAAATCAGAAGGGCCCAGGGAGTCCAGCTCAAGGCCCTCATTTACACTCTTCACTCTCTGGCAACATTATGCAGCCTCAGTTTGCTGTGAGTGATAGTTTCTGCAGCTGCTGGGCCAGCAATCAGCTATGCGGCCATCTACCACAGAGACACAGAAAAATTTATGAGACCGATTAAAATGATTTGCACCGATGGAAGGGGCCTTCCTCCAAATACACACCAGCACTTATGGGTGTAGAAGCACTGCCTCTTAGGATACCCACAAAATTATTTACTTTTTCATTAATCTGATGCCAAATGAGGGCCTACAAGACCTGGAGATCGGAAGTTTCACTTTGTTTTTCCTAGAGTATAGCAAATATTCTGACCTTCCTTTTGCAATGTTTGCCCCCTGCTGCTTCATTGCTCTGCAGGAGACCAGGTATGGGGATGGGGGAGAAAGTAGGGGTGAGCTGGTGCCAACTTTCAGCGCTGCAAAATAGAGTTGCCATCTGCTTTGAAACCTGTACAGGGCCCAGGAATGTGAGGGAGCTACCAGGGGAACTCTGCTGTTTGCTCCCCCTGCGCTGCTAGCTCTTCCCAGTCTCATTACACACTAGAGTCCTGGGCCACTCTAGCAAGTGAATGGCCTGCAGAACAAATGTTGGGGAGGGGGGGCGGAAACCACTGTGGCTCCAATTGAAATGGTTCTAGAAGAGGGATGCTATTTAAGCAGATGATTCATTAAGTCTGGTCTGAGTGTCAGATGTTCAAGCATTCGATGCTATTGCCTCCAATTTAAATCATTTTTAAAGAAGTGCTGGAAAAGGTGCTGAAAGGTTCCTCACTCTGTTCCCTCTTCAGAAAAACACAGCCTGCTTGTGCACTGTGGTAAAACTTTGCATTTTGGCTAGACACCCCGTGTAAGGCTGTGCTGAAACTTTTTTTTTTTTAATAAAAGTTTGAACCGGTGAGGCAGGCAGAAAGAATAGTGTTTCCTCTGGCCAAAGCTTACCACCATCACTAACACCTCAGTCTGTGGAATAAGGAAAGAGTGGTTTGGGGAAACCGTCTCCTCAAGAGAAGGAAAAGCCATGCCCACCCTCTCTTCCCACACTGCCCTGAAATGATTTCCCTATTTTAGGCTCAGAGGGCACTTGTTTTGCTGACAAGAGCTATTGTCTTGGAGAAAGTCTTTCAGTCCCTGCTGGAAGAAAGAACTGTGGAGCACCATTTATCATCACCAATTACCACACAGACTAATATAGCTATCCTGCTTCCACTGCTGTCAGCATCCCGGGACCTCACATGGGCTCCCTCAACCACCAAGATTTTCTAAGTTCCAGAACACCTACTAGAAATGGGGATATTACTTTTCCTCAGTTTCTTCATCTATAAAAGGAGGGATACTATCACCAGATCTATTCCCCGAAGATATCATTCTCCAGCTTGTTCTTCAAAGAGTTCAAAGAAAGAGGAAAAGAATCATCTTTTTTTCACTTTTAATTGCCATGCAAAACACACTTCCATATTAGTTATTGTTGTAAGGGCAAAGTCATGCATAGCCAAAAATCTAAATTAAAACCAAAGATACACTGATGTGAAAGACGACCCCAACAGTTCTTTCTCTGGAGGTGGATAATATTCCCCATCATAAGACTTTCAAGGATTGTCCCAGATCATCACATTGCTAAGAGTAGCCAAATTTTCACAGATAACCATCAGCCAATATTGCTGTTCTTCTGTACAAAGTCCTTCCAGTTCTGCTTATTTTACTCTGTATCAGTTACTGCAGATATTTCCTGCTTTTTTTATTACAACATGTACCACAATTTGTTTATTCCCCAATTGATGGACATTGACTCAATTTCCAATCCTTTGCCACCACAAAAAGAGCAGCTATTAATATTTTTATACAAGTGGGTCTTTTCCCATTTTTAATTATCTCTTTGGGATACAGACCTGGGAATAGCATTACCAGATCAAAGGGTATGCACAGTTTTATAAATAAACAGACTCATATTTAAAGAAATAATTATGGGAACTCTTTTTTTTTATATTGGCAAAGAACTGGAAACTAAGCAAATGTCCAGCAACTGGGGAGAATGGCTAAATAAATTATGGTATATAAATGCCATGAAATATTAACATATTTCATTCTATGATGAAAGAGATGGTTTTGGAGAAGTATTGGAAGAATTGATGCAGAGAAAAATGAACAGAACCTGGAAAATAACTCATGCAACAATAATAAAAACAAACAACATTAATTGAGGGTATTGGATTTTATCCTTGAGTCAATAGTAAGTTATTGGAAATGAATGAGTAGGGGGTCACATGCTCCAATATATATTAGGAATCTCAATTTGGCAACTGTATAAAGGATGGATTAGGAAGCAAATTAAAAATTCCAGGGAAAAGGAATTGAAGACTTCAGCAATGGTACACTCTCTGAGAGAAAAGATGATGGATAATAGTAATGTTGTTGATGAAGGATTGATGAGACCTGCTGACTGATTTGATGCAGGTGTTGAAAGCAGGGATGATTCCAAGGTAGAAACAATGGTGGTTCCCTGAACAGAATTTGGAATGTTTGGAAGAATTAAAAATTAAATTAAATTAATTAATAAATATATAATAATATATATAAATAATAATAATACAATAATAATAATAATAATAAATAAATAAAAATTAAATAAATAAAAATTAAATTAAAAAATTAAAAATTAAAAAGAGGAATTAAAAAAAATTAACCATTTCAAGACTGTAAAATTTTACTTGATTTTGGTTTAAATTTTTCCCTTTTGGCATAGTGGAAAATACTATAACTTCAATAATCCCTTCTATGTGAATGCTTGCAAACCAACTGTGAGTGATTTCTACTATCCCAATCATAAGATTAGTAGGTCAAGTTGCTTACAATATCTAAAACTCAGCATCTTTCCCAAAATAGCTTCTTCCTCCTTATTTTTCTATCAGAATGAATGGCCTCACACTTTTCCCTTTATCCATGCTGAAAAAGTCATTTTCTGAAACATTTTTTCTTCATCACTTCTAAATTCTGTCGATTTTCTTTCTATAATGTTGCTCCCATCTTCCAGCTTATTTTTCTACTTCCTCTATACTTGCCTAGAGAATTGCAATAGAGTCTGATCTGTAATCCATTTCTCAACTTTAGTATTAATACTATCTTGACATAAGAACCAAAGTAATTCTTTTGATATATAGGCCTGACCATACCACCGTTCTTATTTAAACTTTAAATCATTTCCTACTGGCTTTTAAATAAAGTCACAGAATGTTAGTACCAGAGAGGACCTTAGACTGTAATTGCAAAGTCAATAAATATCAGATCCACTCCTCAAACTGAAGCCTTCTCATTGCAAATTCAGTTTAATTTCAAAGTTCAGTTTTTCATCTGAACAATTATGATTCTTCTCAATTTGGCACCAAAGTATCTTTTCAATTTGTTCCTTCATTGCTCAGCAGACTGCACTTTGGATATTTCCATCATGCCCCAGAAACCTTTCCAGTTTGGAGGATGGCTTCAGCCCTAGAATTTATCCTTCAGTAGTACTTAGGGTTGGGTTGTTTCTAGAATTTCCATTTAAGGAATGGGTAGACTGGATATACCTCACTCCACTTTCTATTCCTTTTCATCTATCCTTTTTTGTATTATCCTCCCCACCCCCAGAATATAAGTTCCTTGAGGAACCATCTTTTTTTATGCTTCTGTTTCTAGCTCTCATCCATAACACAGTACTTGACATATATGAAACCTTAATAAATGCTTGCTGATTGACTGATGGAATAATTGTATTACCTATTATCATATTTCAGGATTCTATACTCCAAATAGTCTAGAATTCTCAAGCTACACCATATATATCCTCCACCTCTCTGCCTCTGCATTTTTTTCATGTCATTATCTATTCCTAGAAGAAATGGACCCCTAACCCTCAAAACTCATTTTATTGAAACCCTATGTAACTTTTAAGTTTTATCTCAAAGTCAGTCTTCTCTGGAGATTGATTTTCTCATTTATAAATTAAGGAGGTTAGATTAAACAGGCTCTGATGTTCTTTCCAGCTCTAAATCTTTGGAAGCCTGCCCCAAACCTCTCAACTAGAATTGAACTCTGAACTCTGAAATGAACTTTCCTCTAAATTCTCACAGGACTTTGTGCCTGACCATTGCGTTTATAATTCTATTTTTTTACAAAATTTTATTTGTATACATCCTACCTCTTCCATTAGATCATAAGAAGGGATCATGTGTTCTTTTTCCATTCCTCCATTTGACATAGGATGCAGTAAGTACATAAGAAATAGCCCTTGAATGAATTTTGACTTAAGTGTTCCATTACATTTGTAAAATGCCAAAGTCAGTATAGATAGTAGAAAGGGTATTGGACCTAGAATCAGAGATCCTGGTTTTGTTTTATTCTCAACTCTGCTAGTTACCAGTTGTATTAGTTTGTGCATGACACTATACTCTATTTATAAAATGAAACAGTAGGATTATATGACCTCTAAGATGACCTTTCTAGACTTATAGTAATCATCCTATGTCCATTAATTCTTTCGCCAAACAACTCTATGATATTTGAAATTGTTCTACAGATACAAAATCCAAGACATCAGCAAAATTGGGACATTAATGCATTGCTGGTGGAATTGTGAATTGATCCAACCATTCTGGAAGGCAATTTGGAACTATACCCAAAGGGCTTGATCTAGCCATACCACTGCTGGGTTTATACCCCAAAGAGATAATAAGGAAAAACTTGTACAAACATATTTGTAGCCACCCTCTTTGTGGTGGCAAAAAAAATTGGAAAATGAGAAGAGAAATTCCATGTGAACTGGAATGACCTCTAGGAAGTGATGCAAAGTGAAAGGAGCAGAATCGGGAGAACATTATACACAGAGACTGATAAACTGTAGTACATTTGAATGTAATGGACTTCTCCATTAGTGTCAATGCAGTGATCCTGAATAACCCTGATGGATCTTTGAGAAAGAACACTATCCTCATCCAGAGAAAGAACTGTGGGAATAGAAACACAGAAGAAAAACAACTGCTTAATCACATGGGTCGATGGGGATATGTTTGGGGATGTAGACTCTAAATGATGACCCTACTGCAAATATCAATAATATGGAAATAGGTCTTGACCAATGACATATGTAAAACCCAGTGGAATTACTCATTGGCTATGGGAAGGGATGAGAGGAGGGGAGAGAAAGAAAATGAATCTTGTAACCATGGAAAAATATTCTATATTAATTAATTAAATAAAATTTTTCAAATAAAAAATAAATCCAAGACATCCTTCCAAAATAAATGCCCCAGATGACTGATCTCATATTGTTTTAAGATAATAGTAATAATAATAATACTTATATAAGGATTTGAGGTTTCAAAGTGTTAATATTATTTAATTTGATTCTCACAAGATATGATTGTTCTCTCTCTTTTTTAGTTGAAGGAACTGAGGTAGACATAGGTCACGTGACTGCCCTAGGATCAAACAACTGTTAATTGTCTAATGTAGGATTCAAGTTCAGGTCTTCAAGACTCCAAGTCCAACACTCTATCCACTGTCCTACCTAATTAAAGAGATTAGACATGGCACTTAGATCACAGAATCTCTGGACTAGAAGAAACTTCAAGAAAGAAAGCGCAGAATCAGAAATGGAGAGACCTGTATTAGATTCCTACCTCTGCAACTGACTAGATGCCTGACCTTGACAAGTCATTTCACAATTAAAATGAGTGACATGTTGAATTAATTGAATCAGTAGGTCCCTTCTGTCTTTCAAATTCTGATTTTAAGTCCTCTTCTTTAATACCCTAAAAATCTGTTCTTATAGATAAGTCGGCAGTCCAAAAGATCTAATTTCCAAAGATCTCAAGGAAATCACCACCTCCTTAGAGAATGAGGACAATGTCTAATCTGTTTTATAAATACATTTGAGAGAACACTGGATTCAGGTTCAGGTGACTTGGATTTTGGTCCCAGATCAAACACTTCCTTTTCTTAACTATCAACAAGTTAAAAGAACTCTGAATCTCAGTTTCCTTTCCTATCAAGTAACCTAAATCCCTTATACTATAATTTCAACTTTTAATTTTCTTTCTCAAAGCAACAATGATGGATATTAAGGAAACCAAATAAGGCATAGGGCCTGGCATTTAGTAAATTCTAGTTGACTGATAGGCTGACTAAATTAGAAAACAGAAAATTTTCATGATAATGATTGAAATAACAAAATAATTCCTCATATTAATGTGATCTGGCATTTATATAATACTTTGAGGTTTTTAACATGTATTCCAAACACAGTCTTTTTTTTTATCATCATAGCAATTTAATGAGGTAGGCCTTATAACTATTATTTTTCTCTTTTTATAGATGGAAAAACTGAGGCACAAAGAGATTAAGCAATTATCTTAATCACAGTGTGAATAAGTGTTGGAGGAAGAATTTTAGTCCAAGTATCTCCTGACTTTGAACCTAGTGATCTTTCCTTTATGCCCACTACCTCTTGAAATAAACTTAACTCAAAAAATATTATTTAACATCAGCTTTGTTCTAGTTGTAGGGGTCAGGGATTTTACCTGTGATTTCACTGATAGATCATTCTTAGATGAGAAAACTTCCTTAATACTAATTCGAGTTGATTCCTTCTGTGACCATTATATATTTAAAAAAAAAACATTTTTATTGTTATTTTTTCTCAATTAATGTGTAAGCAACATTTTTACATTTTTTTTTATTTTGAAGTTCCAAATTCTCTCTCTCTCTTCCTCCCTCCATCCCCATCTCTTCCCTGAGAAGGCAAATGATTTGATATAGAATATACATGTTCAGTCATACAAAACATTTCCATATTAGCCATGTTGCAAAAGAAAATGCATACTCAAACACAAAACAAGAATAATAAAGAAAAAAACTTTGAGTATGTTTTGATCTGCATTCAAATTCCATCAATTCTTTCTCTGGATGTGGATAGCATTTTTCATCATATCATTTGGGATTGTCTTGGGCTATTTTATTGATCTGAGTATCTAAGTCTTTCACAATTGATCATTATTCTAGTAATGATGCTACTGTGTACAATGATCTCCTGCTTCTGCTTACCTCACCTTGCATAAGTTTATTTAGGTCTCCCTTATTTTTCTGAATACATATCCCTCACATTTCTTATTGCACAAAAGTTCTCCATTATAATCATATGCTATAACTTGTTCAGCAATTCCTCAATTGATAAGCATTCCCTCAATTTCCAATCTTTGCCATTACATATAAGTTATCCTCTTCCTTTCTCTTCTTATCTCATTGGGTTAGAAACCAAATTGTATTAGTGCTGCATCAAAAGTTACACACAGTTTCATAGCCCCTTTGGACATAATTCCAAATTGCTCTTCAGAATAGCTAGCTCAGTTCACAAATCTACCAACAGTGCATTAGTTTCCCTATTTTCCCACATTCTTTTCAACATATTTCATTTTCCTTTTCTGACATGTTAGCCAACTTGATAGATGTGAGTTTGTACCTCAGAGTCACTTTAATTTGCATTTCTCTAATCAATAGTGATTTAGAGCATTTTTCATATGACTATAGGTAACTTTTATGTCTTCATTTGAAAATTGCTTATTCTTTGACCATTTGACCATTTGACCATTGACATTCTTTGACCATTATCAATTAAGGTATGACTAATAATCTTATAAAGTTGACTCAGTTCAATATAAATTTGAGAAATGAGTACTTTATCAGAGAAACTTGCTGTAATCTCTCGACCCATTTCCTGTTTTCCTTCTAATCTTGCTGCATTGGTTTCGTTTGGACAGAAACTATTTTTTATTTGATGTAATCAAAATTATCCATTTTATATCCCATAATGCTCTCTTCTTCCCTTATCCATAAATATGACAGGTGCTCTGCTGATTTGCTTATGATATCATTCTTTATGTCTAACTCATATGCCCATTTTTCATCTTTGTATACAGTGTAAGACACTGATCTATACCTAGTTTTTGCCAAACTGCTTTCCAGTTTCCCCAGTGGTTTTTGTCAAATAATTTTTTGTCCCCAAATCTTGAATCTCTGGATTTCTCAATCACTAGATTACTATGGAATTTTATTACTCTGTCTTGTGTATCTAATCTATTCCACTGATCCACCACTCTATTTCTTAGCCAGTACCAGATTATTTTGATGATCACTACTTTGTAATATAGTTTGTGATCTGATGTTCCTAAGCTAACTTCATTAATATTTTTTCATTGATTCTCTTGATATTCTTGACTTTTTTTCTTCCAGATGAATTTTTTTATTTTTTTCTAGCTCTAAAATTTAAGGGGATTTGAATTGTAAAGGCACTGAATAAGTAAATTAGTTTAGGTAGAATTGCCTTTTTTATTATATTGGCTCATGAGAAATTAAAATTTTATTTGTTTTTTTCTGAAAGTGTATGTGAAAAGTGTTTTATAATTGTTTTCATATAGTTTCTAGGTTTATCTTGGCAAGTAGTCTCCCAAATATTTTAGATTGCCTATGGCTTTTTAAATGGAATTTCTCTATCTTCTCCTTTGGGATTTCATTGGTAATATAAATATTAATGATTGATTTGGATTTTATATATACATATATATGTAACCTATTTCAACTGATGTTTTAGTTGATTCTCTAGAATTTTTATGTATTCCATCCTATCCAACCTATAGTCTTAAATAGTTGTCTAGAACCCAGGAGTTACAGGATTCTTTTCTAGATGTACAAATTCAGTACATGTGGTAGGAAGGACTTCTTCCTGGTGCCAAGATCATCTCTCTATATACACTTAATCACACTTCTTATCATGCACTGGAAATACAAAACAAAATAAATTTTGCTCCCAAGGAGTTAAGCCAGATATTTATATATGTATGTGTGTGTGTGTGTGTGTGTGATTTAGAGCATAAAAAAGAAGAAATACAAAGTCATTTTTTTCCCAAAGGGGACAGAAAGCTCTAATAACTGAAAGAATGAGGAATCTTGAAGGAACCTAGAGGTTCTGAAAGTCAGAGGAGGAAAAGCATTCTAATTATAAGAAAAGGGGAGGAGTTTTTTAAAAGAAGAAGGCTGACTTGAATATGGAAATTCAAGTACCAGAAACAGCATTTATGCCAGTTTGGCTGGAATATAATGTCTGTGAGTTAGTCCTTGATCATAAAGGGATTTAAATATCAAGAAGAGGTGTTTGTATTTTATCTTAAAGGCAATAGGGAGCCCCTGAAACTTCTTGAGTAGGAACTAAACTGCAAAATAGTCAGTCTCTAGGTTCATACATTTGTTAACTTTGTGAAAGGTGGATTGGAGAAGATTGTGAACTGTGATAGGGAGAGAAATGCCATTAAGAACTTTTAAATAGCAACCTTCCTTCTTATATTTAAAATATGGTATTGTATGGTATATGTATAAAATATGGCATGGTATGGGGCAGTTAGATAGCCCAGGCCTAGAGCCAGGAGGTCCTGGGTTCAAATGTGATTTTAGAAACTTCCTAGCTGTGTGACCTTTGGCAAGTCATTTAACCCCTATTGCCTAGCCCTTACCACTCTTCTGTCTTAGAATTGATACTAAGAGAGAAGGAAAAGGTTTTCAAATGAAATAAAATATGCTTCCATTTCCAAGAATCCAATTACCACATATTTTTTCAGTAATAGTCATGTTGTATAAAGGGACGTTCATGAATGCATGAATAACTAAGGCTATGCTTTCTAGATAGTCACTTCCTGTGTTATTGTTTGACCACATGCAATGATAAAAATTTCCAGATATATATTCATATGTCTCTGTATGTCTAGACACATGTGAATCTGCCCATAGATTTGTCCATATATGAGTATAAGCCTGGCTGTGCATGGAAAGATAAGTTTTGTAATTTTGTGATTTGGTAGAGAGGGAGAAGGTTTTTGTTTTTGATTTTTTTCCTTGCTTAGCCAGTGAATTACTAATCTCCTGATTGGAACCAGATTTGAGTGAATTAGGAGCTGAAATTGGAACAGCCACTGCTGTGTGCAGGATGTAAAAGGAAGAAAATGAATGGGGTATTAACCTTCAACCACTGAATATTAAGCAGCTTTTCATAAGAAAGAAAATATAGAGCCTGCCACACTAAATATTTGGAGCACTTATTGACAGAATATGATTTCTGTCCTCCCTCAGTCACTTCTCTTCCACTCAGGAACTTGAACAGAGGACAGTGGGGAAACTCCAGAAAAGACTAATACAGAACCAGAAAAACATTAGCTCCTGTGGAGGAAGGAGAGAGGTCAGGCAGGACAAGGTGGTTGGACTGTACATGTGTATTGAATCTGATGAAAATATCACTGTTTCATCAAAGGCCAGACCTGCTGATGAGCTTATTCTTACAAACATTCATCCTAATATTGACCCAGATAGAGAGAAAGGCTTTGGATAGGAAGTCTTGGTGACAACGTGCAAAAAGGCATATATATTCCAACACCTCTGTAAGGCTTTCACATTTGAAGAATGCTTCTGTTTAGAAATAGCTTCTATTCCAAGCAAAATCATCATAGCCACCAGGTATTCCTGTTTAGCAAAACTGGATAGATGTCATTCTTTTGGTCCCTCTCCAAACAGGAAAAGAGAAAAAAAGATAAATCTTCCACCAAGCCACAGTTTTCTCTGCCCACCAGATCACTCAGGGTTTACCCTCCTATTTAGTCACTGACTCCACCAATCTTCCTCCTCTGCAAAGGCTGGAATTTTGCTGATGGTTCCTATATTCAGTGACCTAGCTCTGTTGGAACAATGAAACAATTTGCTATTTTTTAGGCTATAGGTAATATAGCCCCTGGTCCTAATGAATTGTTTTCTCTGATAGATTTAAGGAGTCTATATAAGACAAAAAAGTATTGATAAAATCCTAACAGCTCAAAGCCCCCAATTAGGAAAATTCCAAACATTTAGAGAGAGGTTTAGATTCTCTTCATTAAATTTAAATTCTGTGTATTTTCCAGGTAGCTACCACAAGTTCTATTTAGCTATGCAATTCGCTCATCAGTCATAATCAATCAGGGAATTGATTTAAAGGAAAAGAACTTTTGAAGACACATATTAACTCATAAATTGCATGCATGAGATTAAAGGGTACAGGAACTTTAGGAGTAAAAAGCCCACAGTTTGTAGGCAGAGATAAAAACAAAGAGAGAAGGAAGATTTGGAGCACATTACCAATTCTACAACTTACTCAAGGAGATTCCATTCAACCACACTTCTCTACAGGATTCTTTCAAAAAGTGGAGTGGCAAGAAGGGAAAGGAAGCTCTCGCTACATCTAGACTCATGACTAGTCCTGGTTTAAAACATCTACCATTCTGTTACTGCCAGAGTGGCCACAACAAGCAACTCTTCTCATGCTACTTCAAGAGCTCTCTCTCTGTTTTTTCATTCACCAGGAGACTTACCTGTCTTCCCCTGACTTCCCGCACTGCTTTTCTGCCCATCTCTCTCATATGCTGACTGCTCATCTGCTTGTCTCCATGCTGATTCAAACTGTCTCTGTAAGTGTCTCTAGACAGATTGACTTCTGCTCTGTCATAAAAATGATCCACAATTAGTCACTTAGTTCACAAACATTTATTAAGTGCTTATCAGGTACCTGGAAATGTTTTAAGCACTAAGTGTACACATAAAAGCAAAAAGAAAGAAGGCACTGCCTTTACATAATAGCTGAGGAAGACAATGCATAAAACAAAGCTGACACTGTGGTAGAGTGAAAAAAAAGTACCAAGAAAGTGGGCATGACTGAGGAGTCAGGCTTGCAGCCTGCTTAGAAATGAAGAGACCCTGGATCCTAGCACCCTTTTTAAATGGAGGTTCTAGAAAGAGCCTTCTAATCAGAGGGATGGGTCATAGATCCTGAGGATAATTCTGAGATTTTAAGATCTTCCAGAATGAAAGGTTTTCTGTGACATGATATAAAACTCTAGGTGAGAAATGAAGAGGTAGTTAGTTGGCACTGTCAATAGATCACTGGACTCAGAGTCAGGAAGACCTGAGTTCAAATCTAGTTTTAGAGACTAACTACCTGTGTGACCTTGGACAAGTCACATAAATGCTATCACTTTTTCATCTCAAAATGAGGTTAATAATAGCAGCAGAGTTGATGTGACAACAAAAATGAGATCATGTTTTAAAGCACCATTTTAATATTAGTTATTATTCATAAGCTCCTGTGACCACAAGAATATTACCCATCATTCAAAGATAGCTCCAACCTACAATTACCTGGATTACTGGTTCAGATTTCAACACCTTTGTTCCATCTACAAGGAACTCAGAATGCACAGTTAAGGTAAGAACTATAAACATCCCAAAATGTTCATAAACATAGTTGCAACCTCATAGCAAAGATAAGGCACAGAGTTAGAAAGGCCCAAATTCAAATCTTACACACTCACAGTGGGACCCTGGGTAAGTCACTTAGCTTATCTCTGCTTCAGTTTGCTCAATTGTAAATGATGACAATAATACCTACCTTGCAGATATTATTTGTAAGATTTGTAAAGCACTTAGCACTGTGCCTGGCACCTAGTAGGTACTTAATAAATGCTTGTCCTCCTCCTTGAGGAGACTCATGTGTTTAGATCTATGGATCATTTAATTCAACCCTCCCTACCCCCAACTTTACAGAAAAATATATTGCATTTCAGGGAATTAAATGATCTTTCTCAACATCACAGAGGCAGCAAAAATTGTACAGTATAATTATATAGGAAAATGTTGATATCCAGCATTTCTCAATTTTCCAAATGATGAAAATAAAAGAGGCATCAATTAATTTCAACATAGCATCTTTTCTCAGTTAGAAATCATCTCTGGGCAAATGTGACTTTTCTATATTCTGTATATTGATAGAATTCTATCAACCTGTGTGTTCCACATATATTTCTATTTAGAATCTATTATATGGGAAGAATGTGGAGGTAAATAAAGGGATTAAATTAGATAACATTAAATGTGCTTTCCATTTCTGGAAGGTATAGATATTAGACCTTCGATTTTACTGGTGACAACTCCCAGTTAAGGAAACTGCTTTTGAGAGTGTGATTGAGAAATAATTAAGGAAGATTTAAAGAATTATCTTATAATGAGGTTTCAGTTGAGATTAGGTAGAATTAATTTTTTGGTAAACCCAATAAGCATGGCTGTGTGCCTTCTTAAGCACTTTCGAGTGCATGAGTAGGGGCAGAAGAGATCAATGAGAGGGGTAATATGGAAATGGATTTTGCAAAGCATCAGTGGCAATAGGACACAAAATGTCTTGTGTCCACTGTCAAAAGGGATATGAGAGCATATATGCTTTGTTTGTTTTTTAAACCCTTACCTTCTGTCTTGGAATCAATACTGTGTATTGGTTCCAAGGTAGAAGAATGATAAGGGCTAGGCAATGAGGGTTAAGTGACCTGCCCAGGGTCACACAGCTGGGAAGTGTCTGAGGCCAGATTTGAACCTAGGACCTCCCATCTCTAGGCCTGGCTTCTCAATCCACTGAGCTACCCAGCTGCCCCCTGAGAGCATGTATGCTAAGGGATATGAAAGCATAATGTGTTAAGTTGAATTGTTTGTCTGGAGTGCTCAATCTGAGGTCTGTGAACTTTTAAAAATATTTTGATAATTATACCTCAACACATTTGGTTTCTTTTATAGTCCTATATTTTGTGTATTTTATGCTTTTAAAAACATAATTCTGAGTAGTCTATAGACTTCTTCGGACTGCCAAAGGAATCTATAACCCCCCCCCAAAAGTTGAAGATCCCTTCATCCATAGCCATCTAATACTTAATTTGCTCATTTTATTTTGAGTGCTTGTATTTGAGTATTGTATTGAGTGCTCCCTTTTACTCACATTTGGAGAAACTTAGAGACAAGCTATAATATGAGTATATTGGGAGATTTTCCTGGAACAACTCCAAGTGGAAGCAATGAGCCAGAAAGAAAATAACTTTTGGGGTCAGGTCCCTAGTAACAAACATGGTCTATATGAGTCTAGAATCTTGGGGGGCCTTAGGCCATTAGTTATAAATGTGAAAATATATTTTAACATTTGAGACCTGAAGTCACAGCATGGGAAGGTCCTAAGTGACTATATAAGTGCTGAGTAAAGGAACTTGTCAAGTCAGGCCAATCAGAGAATGACGTTATGGAACCTTAGGAGGCTCAATGTTCTCTGGCACTGTCCTTTCCTAACTCTAGCTGTGCTGGCTACCAAGGCAGTTCTGAATTCATTCTTCCTTATTCTTTTATTAGATGTGGGAATATGATTCAGTGCACTATGAAAGCTATTATAATCTGACAATCGTTTCTAAATTTTAGATACTTTTAGGATAGCATAGAAAAATGACCATGGCAAAGGATGAGAGATATGCGGTCTATAGAGATGGGAATAAGGTCTTCTGCACAGGAGACAATAATATAAGCTCCCTGAGGGGAGGGATTATGTTGTTTCTTATTATTCCTAGCACCTAGTTCCTTTGGTGTTGTCAATATTTAAAAAAGGCTTGCTGAATTGAATTAAACTGAACAAATTGGACTTTGAAGAGAAATGGATTCTAATCCTGGCTCTACCATCAAATTGCTTGTTTGAGTTTGCATTTAAAACCTTAAAATTGGTGGGGGCAGCTGGGTAGCTCAGTGGATTGAGAACCAGGCCTAGAGATGGGAGGTCCTAGGTTCAAATCTGGCCTCAGCCACTTCCTAGTTGTGTGACCCTGGGCAAGTCACTTGACCCCCATTGCCTAGCCCTTACCACTCTTCTGCCTTGGAGCCAATACACAGTATTGACTCCATGACGGAAGGTAAGGGTTTAAAAAAAAAAAACTTTAAAATTGGGACATTTAATGGGACTGTTAAATGAGCATTTACCTTCACTCTAGCCTTGTACTGCCCAAACAACTTCTGCAAAGTCCATGCTTTCTGTCCAATGAGGCTAGATATCAATCCCATTCCTTTGTGGAGATCTTTTCTGAGAATGGCAGAGTTATGGAAACCTCTGGCTGTTCCTCAGCTATGACCCCAAAAACTTCCAATTTCTCAAACTCACTTAGCTGCCTTCAAGGCTAGAGACACACTTTTCAGTATTACTCTTGGAAGAAATACAAGCAAGGAGCTGAGGGTCAAGTTCAGGTTTCCCCAAGCAGCACATGTACTTATTTCCACGGTTGAGCAGAGCCACCATGTCTGCTAAATGGAAAAAGAGACAAAGACAAAAAAAGAGTCAAAGATAGACAGAACCGGAGTCATAGAGATGAAACAGATTGAGATTCAAAGAGACAGAGAAGACCAAGAGACATAGACAGATACAGAGATATAGACAAAGGGAGACAGAGGCAGGGAGACAGAGAGAGACATGGGTTTTCATGCCACACATTACAGAGAGAAAAAAAAAGTTAAAGTTGACTCTCTCTTTAAAGTCTATTGAATGAGAGACATTTTTCTTACAAAGTGGTCAATCATCTTTGACAACATTCTTCCTTGCTAGCCATCATATGGACCCAGGTATCAATGAGGGTATTGTCATTCCAAAGTGGTCCAACAGGATTGGCCTGGGAGGGGGAGCTCAGTTTTGCTTCATTCTTGGTCCACAAGATGTCTCTTATTATACTAGGTAAAACATTAGAACGCCAAACAAAAATGGGTTGGCCCAATTAGCAAAGTTGACAGCTCTCCTGCCCATCTCTTTAGTACAGATGGTATTCATTTGTTTTTATTAACTTCTTATGGTGTTATGTGAGTTCGATTCCAATCGTAAAATTTGTTTTTGTTTTTAGTCAGTGGTCAGTTTTGAGAAATAGCAAGTTTTTGGGGGCTAAACCAAAAAATCATTTGGCAAGCTACAGTGAAAGACTTTTAATTTCCATTAGAGGGAGAAAAAAGTCAGAGGAAGATGCTAATGAAACACAAAATAGTGACAGGTTTATTTGTTTATTTTATATCACACCTCATTTTTGAAAACAACTCAGTTTGCAGATGACTTTTTAAAAAAATGTCAGGTCTATTCTGAGGATGATGTCAAAGCCAGGCTGTTATATGGCTGAAGAGTAAAGTAAGTAAAAAGTAATGAGATGTTGAATGTTATACCTAGAATCAGGAAGATCTGGGTTCAGATACTGACTCTGACACTTTCAAGCTGTGTAACCCTACAAAAGCCATTTAACTTCACTCCAAGTCTCAATTTCCTCATGTAAAATGAAGCGGGTAGACTAAGGTTCCTGCCAGTTTAAAATATCTGGTCTGAATTAAAGGACTCAAAACCATTCTATTTGTCCTTTCACGAAGTACCTTGAGAAGAGTAATCCACAAATATATATGGTGATAGCAGATAGCTCTAGCAATTAATTTATGATGAATATTATTTCTCCTAATTTACAGATGAGTAAACTGAGGCTCAGAGAGGTAAAGAGGTTTTCACCAAAATCGAACCCCCAAAGTCCCCAAATTAAAGGTTAATATAAAAGGGACAGCATCAACTTTGCCAGAGGTCTAGAAATCCTTTTGCCCATGTTATACTGGCCAAGAGGACAGAATACTTATACCCAAAGGTTTTAACTGTCTTCTCCATCTTACCTATTAAATTCAAAGCAAATTACCTTCACTAGCTTCTCCTGTGCAGTCTTTGTCCCATTTTAAAGTTATTAATGGGCATAGAAATGATTCGGTTTGGGCGGTTGTGGGAAGGAGAGAATGTGGAATTTTAGATAAAGCAGTGGACTTGAAGGCAGGAAGACCTAGAATTTGATCTTGCCTCTCACACTTATTAATTACATAATGATGGGCAAATATCTTTACCTGAGACTCAATTTACTCATCTTTAAATTAAGAGAAATATGTTAGTCATAAATCTCTCTTCAGAGGATTATTGTGGAGTTCAAGATAATGAATTTAAAGTATTGAACGAACCTCAATTAAAGCCTGAAAGATTTGCCTACTGTATAATAATATCCTAGAGAGCTGCTCTGCTATTGTAGGAATCTCATGATTCATTGCAAAAATGAAGGATGTAGACTAGTCACAAAGAACAGTAATCAGAAAACCTACCTGAGAGTGATGTGACTGAAACCTTTAACCTTACGAAGAAAAGATCTCAAGTTCATGTCTCCCTTAGATATATTGGAAGTAGAGAGTGATGAAGTAAGATTTCCTACCCTTAAAGAACAACGGGAATATACTGGGTGCTAAGCAATCAGCACCATTTATATTTATCTAGAACATAGGAGACATAATGAGCTGAACGGAAACTCTTCTTGATGATCTTACTTTCTGACAACATGCTTCACCTACTTTGGGGGAAGTCCTTCAAAGGAGTATTATCTATGGTTATAAAACTAGATTGCCAACACTCTATTGCTACAAGCAACAGATTCCAAATTGCTTCCAACATAGATGTGTTTAAGGTAACAGTCATCTCTGGATCCCCTAGTTGCCAGGTTTTGTTATTTTTTTCCCTTGGCTGCAAACATATGGCTTCTATTAGAGTTCTCTGATACTGACACACTGGAGGCTCCCCAAACAGTCATGCTCCCTGAGGAGTGAAAACTTTGCATGCCCAATAAGGAAAAGATGGGGATCTGTGGGCATGAATGGGGTCTGTGCCAGGAGAGGGAGGGGCACAGGAGGTGGTAAATTTAGGGAAGTAAAGCTGGCTCTGGTTTTTAGTGATCACTGTATCCACACCTGAAAATAAACTAACCACACCTGGTAAAATTCCTAAATACTTTTGGAACCTTCTTGTGATGTCAGTGTGCATATGTATCTCCCATTAATCAGAGTGAGTGTCATGTGGGTGTGTACTGAGCAGGGACCAGGGAATATATTTAATAATTCACACTATGCACACACACGGACTAGGCCAATTGTTTTAGTCCTAAGCATAACCCAAGCTAAATGTTCTATTCCTTTTACTCAGGGTTCTCAGGACACTCTTGTTTGGTTGCCCTCTTAGAAATAGTTCCTAATTCATATAATGTTAAAGGATAAATAATAGTCAAATCTCCCCTTGAAACTTTATCATGTGGTTCTCATCTTTAAACATAATCCACTGTTTATACCTTCTGAACAACAGCAGTACTACAGACTTTTGAATAATACTGTAACAAATACACTTTGGAGAATTAATTTTGGCATGAGAAGGGCAAGCTCTTGACCTGAGGTACTATAAGGATAACTCTTAACTTCAAATTTTGCTCGCAAAGGGATGACTCAGTGACAAGAGACTGTGTGGGCTTATTTACCAAGGAAATATATTCAACAAAATCATGACCACTATTTCTCATAATGTTTTCAGTTTCAAAAATCTAGTTTAAAGGGGCAAAGATGGGACCTATTTTGGAGGGGGGAAAACCAGTTTAGAAAGCCATAACAGGGAGAGAAAGGAAGAGAACCGAAACTAGTATGAGGAGGTAAAGACTTTATCCCAGGTGCTAACACCTGTGTAGTAGCAGGGGAACACTATTCTCCATCCCACTTCTAATAATTTTGTTCAACCTCTTCACTCCTCATGGCCTCTTTCTCCAGTCTCTCTCAGTCATGAATAAGACTGATCATACTCGAGTCCTTCTTCACAATTCCCAATTAATTTACCTCAAGTACAAAAATTCCTAATATGACACAGGAGAAAGGCAAAAATTGGTACTTGAAGATCAGAAAAAAGGAGGAAAAAAAAAACAGAAATGAAAATGTCAATTGGTGAGAAGGACTGAAATGAGGGAAACCCCAAATTTATTATCATAGGATAGTGGTATTTTAAAGATGAAAGGCATTTAACTTAAGAGACCCAAGTTCTAGTTCTGACTCTGTCAGTTACCAAAATCTGGAGGAAGACTAAATCACTTTCTTTCTTTGGCCTTTAGTTTCTCATCAAAAAATTAGAGAATGTAACTAATCCAGAAATTATTATTGTATTTTACTGTGTGTAATCACAAAATTTTGAGAAAACATTAAGATGTGAAATGGAGGGAGAGTGAAGAGGAACAACAGGTTGGTGGATTTCTTGTGGTGAATTAGTAAATGAGATAGAGTCACACAACCTGGTAAGCTTGGATGAATTTTCTTATACATCACTATAGGTGACATTTACATTGTTGAGATGATAAATCCATTGGCACATCTAAGAATTACCAAAGTGCAGAGCTTAAAAGTTGAAAGGTACCTTGGCATATATGTAATCTAACACGTGAAAAAAATTCTCATTCCAACTTTTGCTACATGTAGTCATCCAAACTTTTCTTAAGGACCTTCAAGGATCCATCTGGGGGTATCCTGGAGTGAGCTTTAACTGGCTTTTTCACACATTTTCAGTTTGAGAATTTATATGTCAGTAATCAGTAGTCATCACAAATCAAATTTGATTTACTTTTTTGTATGTTGTCTAAGAAAGTGACCAATGATGCATATTAAAATCAAAAGTGTGTGTATATATACAATTTTGTCTCTTCTAAAGAGCAAATTGTTAAATATTTATCAGCACACCTCTATTTTGCTCTATAAATATGGATCAGCAGGAGTTCAAGAGGCATAAGCATTGAGGAGAAGATGAAAGAAAGGCAGGCCTCTGCTGCCAGAAACTTCAGATTCTTGATATCTTCTAAAATCCTTCCCTTCTTACAACTTTTTTAGGTACTTTGTTCAGTTCTGTGATAGAAGACTAAATGTTTCAGAGCCTCTACACTACACTACAGCATGGACAAGGAGCCCTATCCATCCTCACTCCTAGATGGCAGCATCTGTGGTAGGGCTCTAGCTACCCCTTTGCCCCCAATTATTGTTCTAGTAATTATTTTTAAGAAAAAAAATGCTCTTGGATCAAGTTCAGACTCAATATGAGTCTGTATATTGAGAAAAAAGCATGAACAGAAATGAGGTGGAGTTAAGATGGCATAGCAGCAGGAACATTCTGAATATCCTTGAAAATGGTTATTGCAAAGCTTCTCAAAAGGACAGAAATCAAAATCAGCCAAATAAAATTTCCCTTACACTGGATGCAGCCTTAAAGGTTGGCAGTGTTTGTGGATTCCTATACTATAAAGGGGCAAAACTACACTTATCAAAGCACAAGTAGATCAGCCCTCACCCCTATGACCTAGCATGCCAGAGTCAGAGCAAGGGTCAGGGCAATCTCTAAATTCTCAGGGGCTGGCTAAGGGCACCACAGACTTACCCCCTGAGGGTGGTGCAAGGCCTTGGCAGCAAGACTTGAAACCCAAGATTGAGGAGCACAAAACCTGGGCAACAGAGTGCAGAGCTTGGGCAGGAGTGAGGCTGGCCACAGCTGAGACAGCAGGGACTAGAAAGATAGCCTCAGGGCAAAATGCTTTAAAGCCTGCTACACAAAGAACATCACAGATTTATCTGCCCTCATTTAGGCTTCTGAGTAGGAGAGGAAGATACTACCAAGGCAAATCCCTGAAAGACAGAAGCTAAGAAAGTAATCAACATGTAGGAACCTCAATCCACTAGGGGCAAAAGAAATAATCCTCAGCAAAAAGCCCTTAACCCTGGGCAACTTTTATGGAGAAAAAGAACAAAATACAGAAGCAACAGCAGAGAGTGAAAAGCAGGCAAACACATCCAAACTTTCAAAAAAAATAGAAATTTTTCACAGGCTCTTCAGGTATTCATAAAGGAGATCAAGAACCAAGTAAGAAAGAAGATAGAAGAAAAATGGGAAGAAAAGTTGGAAAAAGAAATGAAAGTAATACAAAAAAGAAAATAACAGCTTAAAAGACAAAATC
The DNA here is from genome assembly GCF_027887165.1 of Monodelphis domestica. Taxonomy (NCBI): domain Eukaryota; kingdom Metazoa; phylum Chordata; class Mammalia; order Didelphimorphia; family Didelphidae; genus Monodelphis; species Monodelphis domestica. The sequence continues at coordinate 218,012,468 of NC_077228.1, read as the reverse complement.
ACCCATATGGGGGAAAAAAGGAACAGAAATCAAAAGAAGTAATAAGCAAATTGGAGACCAGAATTGACCTGTTAGAACCCATGAAAAGCAAGATAGACCAAACCAAAAAGGAAAATCAAAAGATCATAGCTAAAATCAATGTTTAAAGACTAGAAATGGGCAAGTAGAAGCTAATGATCTCATGAGACAGCAAGAATTAATGAAGCAAAATCAAAAGAAAGAAAAAATAGAAGGAAATATGAAATATATTATTGAAAAGACAATTGACCTGAAAAACAGATCCAGGAAAGAAAATTTAAGAATTATTGGTCTACCAGAAAGCCTGGAACAAAATAAAAGCCTTGATATCATATTATAAGAAATTATCAAAGAAAACTAACCTAATATTCTTGAACAAGAGGGCAAAGTAGACATTGAAAGAATTCATAGCTCACCCCCTACATTAAATCCCCCAAAGAAAATCCTCAGGAATATTATAGCCAAATTCAAGAGCTTCCAGGTCAAAGAGAAAATATTGCCAACAGCCAGAAAGAGACAATTCAGATATCAAGGAGCTCCAGTCAGGATTACACAGTATCTGGCAGCGCCCACACTAAAGGATTGCAAGGCTTGGAATATGATATTCAGGAAAGCAAGAGAATTGGTCTACAACAAAGAATCACTTACCCATCAAAACTGACTATATACTTTTAGGCTAAAGTATGGACATTTAAAAAAATAGAATATTCCCAAGCATTCTTAAAGACCAGAACTAAGTGGAAAATTTGATGTCCAAATACAAAATTCAAGAGAACCATAAAAAGGTAAACAAGAAAGAGGAGAAAAAAAATGCTTTTAAGGGTTTCAGTAATATCAAATTGAACATATTCCTATATGGAAAAATGGTATCTGTAACTCTTAAAAATTGTTTTCATTATCATAGTAAGTAGAAGTATTATTCATGGGCAAAGGTTGTAGTATTAAATTATTTAAGATGTTATGAAAAAATTGAGGGGACAAAAAAAAGAGGATGTTACTGTAAAAAATAGACTCGAAAACAGGACTACAATCCCCACGAGACTTTGCTCCACTTCTCCAGAATGCCTTGTAATCTCACCTGGGCCAAGATCGAGAAGGTATTTAAGCTGATTCAAAGGCTTTTGAGAGGCTCTCTCTCTTGGCTCTTTTTGGACTTCCATTTTGGAGCAGGGGCATCTCTTGCATGATGTGAGGTTATTTTGTCTAGGCCTCTGGCCTAGGCACATGTTTCTTACTTGTATATTCTTTAATCTTTAACTTTTAATAAACCTCTAAAAAATATAATACTTCTTGCATAGAAAAACTAATTTCTACCTGCCTCACATGCCTCAGTCTCCCCATATTCCCTAAATTTTAATCTTTATAGTTGGCGACCTAATAAGGAAAAAAAAAACTTTCAATCTTCTGATTTCTTTTCTGATCTTAAATTCAGTTTTAATAGCTAGTAGCTAGAATTTTTTTTTGAACCACATCTCTCTGGTCAAGGTGATTTTTTTTTACTCTCACAAAGCTGCTGCTCATCCAGACTTACTGCTTTTGCCACCCACCCCACCCCACCCGGCTCAGCCGCTTTTGCCTGCGGGCGTTCAGCCCCCGATCCAGACCTGATTCAACCAAGATTGCAATCACCTGGTTCCCGATCTCCCGGCCCTCTGGCCCTGCCTGCCTGTTTCTGTGCCCCAGATCCACAAGCACAACCCCAGTTGGCTCATCACCCAGATCCTTGGAGCAGATGGCTCAGGACTCATTGCGACCAGCTGGTAACAGTATTGGCCACGTGGGCGGAGGGGAGAGATGAGAGGGAAAGGAGACTGGGTAATTTTCCCTTAAGCTAAGCTTCCAAGCAAATGGGGCTGTATTGGCTCCACGTGGGTGGACTGGGGCAGGAGGAGGGATCATATCAGGGGAGAGGGGAAACATAAATGAAGAAGAAAAATAGAACAAGTTATACCACATACAGAGGCACATGGGGAGGTAGGAAAAGAATACTATTATAAAGGTAGGAAGAGAGTAAAAATAGGTAAAACTTAAACTTAATCTCAGTGGAATCAGTTCTGAGAGGGAAGAATAGCCAGATCTATTGGAGTATAGAATTCTATCTTATCCTACAGAGAAGTTTAGAGGAATAACAAAGGGAGGGGACAGGGAGTATTTCAAGGGAGGGAAATGTTGCAGGAGGGTGATTAATAGACCTTAAAGAGAAATGAGAAGGGAAAAAGAAGGGAGGGAGTGGGAAGGAAATCAAAATAAGGGTAGGGGGAAAGGGGAATTGATTAAAAGCAAAAAAACAGTGTACATGGAAATAGTGAAAGCAGACAGGGCAGGATTAAAAGAGGAAATCAACATGATGGGAAATACACAGGTGTTAATCATAACTTTGAATGTGAATGGTATGAACTCACCCATAAAACAGAAGCAGATAGCAGAGTGTATTAAAAATCAAAACCCTATTATATGTTATCTATAAGAAACACAAATGAGGCAGGTAGAAACATACAGGGTAAAGGTAAAAGGTTGGAGCAGAATTTATTGGGCATCAACTGAGAAAAAGAAGGCTGGAATTGCAATCATGATATTTAACAGAACCAAAGTAAAAATAGATCTGATTAAAAGAGATAAGAAAGGTAATTACATCCTGATTAAAAGCAGTATAGACAATAAAAAAATAACAGTATTCAACATGTATGCAACAAATGCATCCAGGTGTTTAAAGGAGAAACTATTGCAGCTTAAGGAGGAACTAGAGGATAAAACCATACTATTGGGAGACCTAAACCTTCCTCTATCAGATCAAGATGAATCAAACCAAAAAATAAATAAGAAGATATGTGATGAAATCTTAGAAAAAATAGAGTTAATAGATATATGGAGAAAAGTAAATAGGGATAAAAAGGAATATGGCATAAATGCAATTTATGCCATAATATGGCATAAAAGCATTGCAAAGAAATGCAGAAAAGCAAAATTAATAAATGTTACTTTTTGAGATCATAATACAATAAAAATTATAATTAGTAAAGGCACATGGAGAAGAAAATCAAAAATTAATTGAAAATTAAATAATCTGATTCTCCAAAACTGGTTGGTTAAAGAACAAATCATAGAAACAATTAATGATTTCATTGAAGAGAATGAAAATGAGGAAACAACATAATAATTTTTTTGGGGTACTGCAAAAGCAGCACTCAGGGGGAAATGTATATCCCTGAGTACCCATATTAATAAAAATGAGAAAGAGCAGATTTAAGAATTGGGCATGGAACTAAAAAACCTAGAAAAAGAACAAATTAAAAATCCTCAGATAAAGACCAAATTGGAAATCATAAAAGTCAAAGGAGAAATTAATAAAATTGAAAGTAAAAGAAGTATTGAACTAATAAATAAGACAAGGAGCTGGTATTTTGAAAAAAAATACAATAGATAAAGTATTAGTTAATCTAATTAAGAAAAATAAAGAAGAGAACCAAATTAACAGTATCGTGAATGAAAAGGGTGATCTTACCTCTCATGAAGAGGAAATTAAGATAATTATTAAGAACTATTTTCCCAATTAAATGGTAATAAATATGATAATCTAGGTGAAATGTTGAATATTTACAAAAATACAAATAGCCTATATTAGCAAAAAAAAAACAACCTTAAATAACCCCACATCAGAAAAAGAAATTGAACAAGCCATCAAAGAACTCTCTAAGAAAAAAATCATTAGTGCCAGATGAATTTATAAGTGAGTTCTATCAAACATTTAAAGATCAAGTAATCCCAGTACTCTAACAAAATAGGCAAAGAAGGAGTCTTACAAAATTCTTTGTATGCTACAAATATGGTACTGATTCCCAAGCTAGGAAGTAAAAAAAAAAAACAGGGAAGGAAAACTATAGATCCATACCCTTAGTGAACCCAGATGCAAAAATGTTAAATATTAGCTAAAAGACTACAAGTTATCACAAGGATTATTCACTATGACCAGGTGGAATTTATACCAATAATGCAAGGATGATTTAATATTAGGAAAACCATCCACATAATTGACCCTACCAACATCCAAACTAATAAAAATCACAAGATTATCTCAATAGAGGCAGAAAAAACCCTTTGACAAATACAATACCCATTAGAAAGTATAGGAATAGAAGGGCCTTTCCTCAAAATAATAAAACAGTATTTATTTAAAACGACCAGCAAGTATCATCTGCAATGGGGTTAAGTTAGATGCCTTCCCAATAAGATCAGGAGTGAAGCAGGGATGCCCATTATCACCACTCCTGCTTAATATTTTACTAGACATGCTAGCAGTAGTAATTAGAGAAGAAAACAAAACTGCAGGAATCAAAATAGGCAATGAGGAAACTAAACTATCACTCTTTGCAGATGATATGATGGTATACCTAGAGAATCCAAGAAAATCAACTAAAAAACTAGTAGAAACAATGACTATAGCAAAGTTGCAGGGTACAAAAGAAACCCACATAAATCATCAACATTCCTATATGTTTCCAACAAAACCCAACTACAAGAATTAGAAAGAGAAACTCCATTTAAAAATTACTCTAAAGTGGATAAAACACCTGGGAATCTCCTTGCCAAGACAAATTCAGGAATTATATGAACATAGCTATAAAACACTTTTCACACAAATAAAATGTGATCTAAACAATTGGAAAATATCAATTGCTCATGGGTAGGATAAGCTAATATAATAAAAATAACAATTCTACATAAATGAATTTACTTATTCAATGGTATACCTATCAAACTATCAAAAGGCTTTTTTTATAGAATTAGAAAAATGATTACAAAGTTCATTTGGAAGAATAAAAGATAAATAATATCAAGGGAAATAATGAAAAAAAAATGTGAAGGATGGAAGCCTAGCTATACCAGATCTCAAACTATACCATAAAGCAGTGATCATAAAATCTCTATGGTATTCTTAAGGATAGAAGGGTGGATCAATGGAATAGACTTGGAGTAAGTGGAAGTAGCAAGATAGTATCTAAAACCCCAAAGATTCCAGCTTTTGGGACAAGAACCCACTATTTGACAAAAACTGCTGGAAAAATTGGAAAACAGTATGGGAGAAATTGGGTTAAGATGAAAATCTTACACCCTATACAAAGATTAACTGAGAGTGGGTAAATGACTTAAATATAAAGAGGGAAATCATAAACAAATTAGGTGAACATAAAACAGTATATCTGTCAGATCTATGGGAAAGGAAGGAATTAAGACCAAGCAGGAGATAAAAAACACTACAAAAGTAAAATAAATAATTTTGATTATATTAAATTTAAAAGTTTCTATACAAACAAAATCAATGCTAGAAGGGAAGCAACAAATTGGGAAAACATTTTTATAACAAAAACCTCTGACAAAGTAATTTCTCAAATTAATAAGGAACTAAGTCTATTGTACAAAAAAATCAAGCCATTCTCCAACTGACAAATGGTTACAAGGGACATGAATAAGCAGTTTTCCGATAAATAAATTAAAACTATCACTAAGCTCAGAAGAAAGTGTTCTAAATCTCTCATAATTAGAAAAATGCAAAAAAAAAAATAAAGCTGAGATATCACTTCACAGCTAGCAGATTGGCCAATATGACGGTAAAGGAAAATAATAAATGCTGGAGGGAAGATGGCAAAATCAGTACACTAATATATTGCTGGTAGAGTCATGAATTAATCCAGCCATTCTGGAAGGCAATTTGGAATCATGCCCAAAGGGCTTTAAAAGACTGCCTGCCCTTTGATCCCATCATACCACTGCTGAGTTTGTATCCCAAAGAGATAATAGGGGGAAATATTTGTACAAAAATATTTATAGCCACTCTTTTTGTGGTGGCAAAAAAATTGGAAAATGAAGGGGTATCCATCAATTGAGGTTGTAAGATTTAAATTAATATCAATAACTTGAAGCATTATTTTTATAAAGTTTATTAATAATCACTTGAAGTAGAAGTTTTTAAAAAATAGAAGTTCAAAGCCTAATATTCTAAAGTATGTCCACGTGTGTAAATTCTCCTGCCTGGCTCTCAGCCAACATCCACAGTCACATTCAGGATAGGAGAGAGATCAGGGTGAGGTCCCACCAAAACTTTATCCCCCTTATGTTCAAGCAACATTCACATGCAGCATAAACACACAAATGAGATGCTAGGTAAAGGAGTCTTAGGGATTAAATTCTATTTACACAGGGAATGGCTGAACAAATTATGATATCTGTTGGTGATGGAATACTAAAAGGAATAATGAACTGGAGGAATTCCATGTGAACTAGAACGACATTCAAGAATTGATACAGAGCAAAAGGAGTAAAACCAGAACATTGTACACAGAGACCGATACACTGTGGCACAATACAATGTAATGAATTTTGCTACCAGTAGCAATGCAACAAGCCAGGACTCTCCTGAAGGACTTATGTAAAAGAATGCTATCCACATTGAGAGAACTAGGGGAATAGAAATGCAAAAGCAAAACATATGACATCACTTATCACATGTATATATGGGCATATTATTTGGGGGTTAGGCCTTTAAAAAATCGCTCTAGAGAAAAATGGAAATAGGTATCAAGTGACAACATTTGCACAATCCAGTGGAATTGCTTGTCAGCTCTGGGAAAAGGGAGGGAAAGAAAATACATCATGGAAACATGGAAAAATATTTTTAAATAAGTAAACAAAAAAATTTTAAGATAAAAAATAAAATACAAAGAAATAGAAATGAGCAGTAGCTGACTAGTACTTATTCAGAAATGGAATCATGGATTCAGTTCATAGACCTGTGCTGGTGCCTGCAGCTGAGTGATGAGGGCCAATAAATCAGACCTGTAGGGATCCTACAGGTTTTTTGCTCTGAATCTCTAAGACCCTACAGCAAGTCTATAGTTGTTGCATCTAGTAGCAACAATTGGAGCTCCAATCCAAGATAAACCTGCAATTATGTATTCCTCAAATATAAATTGGGGTTAAGAGGTTAGGCAAAAATCACACTTCATCTTAGATTAGACTTAGAGGGTACACTGAAAATCCACAAGTTCACTGCCTGAGATACCTCAGGAACACATCACTCAATACACAAAGAAAGCAGCAGGACCAAATGAAATATAAATCAGGGCTAAACAAGGCACCTACATTTTCTCCAAAAGTGCATGGAGCCTGGTCCTAACAAACTACTAATTAAGGAAGTAAGATTGTAAGAATGAGTAAAGTATGGTATGATAAAGAGCTATTGTATCACCAAAGATGTGCAAAACACAAATCAAGAATAAGAGAATGACCATATCTACAAAGAAAACTTCAAAGAAAAGCATAATTTGTTCAACTAACTCAACTAAAATTACTGAAAGAAATGAAGCAAGACTTTTAAAAGAATGTAAAGCAGTTTAATGAATGAAGTGAAAGTACCAAGAATTGGCAATTGACAAAGAATAACTCTGGAGGAAAGACTTGAAAGAAAAATAACAGTATAAGCCATACAAAACTTTGTCAAAGTAAGAGGCCCCTTGAAAGTAATAATAGACCAAATAGAAGTTGACAACACTGTGTCACCAAGAAATATGAAAACAAAGTTAAATGACTAAATAAAGAAGAATATATAAGATATCTCTTATTAAAAAGTTGACCTGAAAAAAAAAAGGCTAAAAAGAGATGGTTTAAGAATTTTTGAACCACCTCACTGGAAGTGCCATGACCCCCCAAAAAAAATCCTAGATATGTTTCAAGAAATCAAGAAAGCAAACTATCCAATTCATTTTAACTATAGCATATAGTGAAAGAAATCCTAAAACGAAAAATCCCAGGAATGTCACGGCCAAAGTTAATGCTTTCAGATCTAAGAGGGATACTGCAAGTGACCAGAAAAAGTTGAACTACTTAAGAACCACAGTCAGTATCATGCCTGATGAGCAGCTATCATTTTAGAGGAACAGAGAGCTTAGAACATAGAATATTTCCAACTGCAAAATATATAGACACAATTTAAAATAACTTTCCCAGGAAAAACTGAAAAGAATTCACTGTGTAAAATTGCCCCTACACAGAGCAGGTAATATACAATTACTAGAACAAAAAAATTTCTAATCATTACTGATGAAAAAGCCAGATCTGAGTTAAAAATTTTGAAATACAAACACAGGAGTCACACAAAAAGAAAAAAAAAAATCTAGTGAGCAAATAAAAGAGATTTCGCCAGGATCAAGTGTTTTCATTCTAAAGGGGAGAAATGGTCCCTTAGAGTCTTAATGTCATTTGGGGTTATAACAGGAGTTAAATAAGAGTGAGGGCTTGAGGATGATTATGTTATGTTGTAATTATTTTCAAAGAAGAAAGGGAAGATGAAAAGGAATACACTTAAAAGAAAAGGGAAGACAGAGTGGGGAAACATTTCACATAAACAAGATATACTAATAGAAGGCAATACAAATAACAAGGAAGGAGCATGGGATAGAGACATCACTTGAACGTCTCTTTCATCTGAACTGGGTAAAGAAGAGTGAAGCATATGCATGTGGGCATATATTCACACAGAGATTGATATGGAAATACATAAACCTCAACAGGAGAATGGCAACATAAAGAGGAGTGAGAGGGAAGCAATAGGGAGGAGAGCAGATTCAGAGAGAGGTTAAGTTATTAACAAAACAAATTCTAACCTCCGAGAGCAATATCGTGAAAAGGGGCTTAAAGAGAAGAGAAGGTAAGAACATATGATGGGGATTTGGGTAAAAGTGCATAATCTTTGTAGGAAATTGTTTTGCTTCATTAGTCATATTTAGCATGAAGATTTTGCCCTGATTTTTTGCCTAATGGGGGGAGGTAATTTGAGAGAGAAAAAAATGTTTTTAACTGGAAAAAGAAACTATGATGAAATTAATTGAAAAAGAAAAAAATTTAAAGAAGACTTGTATCTAAGGTCACACAGATCCAGTTATATAGTAGGTTTGCAAGTGCATGTTAAGCAATAATGTAGTATAATAATCCTCCAAGTCTACTTAAATTGCTTCCCTTCTTAGGATGAGCAGTTGGTATGCACTACAGTGAGATTATTCTATCTTTGAGATAGGCGTTTGACCTATGATTTCATTGGCATACTGAACTCTGAAATGAATAAACTCCTCAACCAGTGTGGGTTGGCACCTTCTCTGAAATTAATAGTCTCGGAGAAGAATCTCCAGCACAAAAAGGTTGAATGATTTTTCCTAGAGGTATAGTATAGTATATAGTAGTAGTCTTTCAGTAACAGAGATGTCATTATGTATCAGAAATAGAACTTGAACCTAGGTCTTCTGGATTCTAAGCCCAGTTCTCTATGCATGAAATTATATGAAACAATGCAATTTGTCAAGAGTGGGCATTTTTCTTGAACTCCAATTAAGCTATAATAATATAATAATAATAAGTATTGTTGTGGGGGTTGAACTAAAAGATTCAAGACCAGATTTTTTTTGCAATATGTCATTATACTTATAAGAGACAGGGACCTGTACCCAAAGGGGCCAGCAGTTTGTTACACAATTTAAGTTCATTATTCTTCAAAATAAATCAAAAGTGTATTTCCAGCCCTTCAAAGAGAATTAAAATAGTCTCTCTGTTTCCCTCAGAGAAAAATTTTAAAACATTTTTCTGTAAGGACAACATAAGGATCCAGAAAATGAGGTGCTTTCTAGAATTATATAGCTCAGGCTTTAGGATCAGAGAATTCACCTAAGAGGGATTAATCAAAATATTTAAGCTCTTTCCCCCAAAAAAACAGTCAGCAATAACTTTTGTGTCCCTTTGTTATCATTTTGTGCCTCAGTTTTTTCCATTCTCAAAATAAGGATTTGGTTAGTTGGTTAGTTTGGAGGAACTATTATTTTTTTCTTTATGTAGAGGTAAGTGTGATAGTGTAATAGTGGAGAAAGTATATAGGTCAAGGATCTGGATACAGTAGGAAATGGAGGTTATATTAAAATCAAAGATATTTTCCATCCTTAAAATAGGGATTATCTCTTTTGTTGTTATCTTCTTCCCAAAAGCAATAGTATTTAATTGAACTCAATTGAATTGAGTTGAGTTGAGCTGAGCTGTTGAATTGAGATGAATTAAGAATTTATTTAAAATTCACAAAACTAAGTCTATAAGAAATTTAAATAACTAAACAATTAAATGCTATTTTTGTAAATCTGTTTACTAATTCTTCTGAAGTTATTAAAGCTCAACATTGCACTAAGACATTTGGACTACCTTGTATGACAGAGCCTTTGCCAAAGTGATGTGGAAGGATCCAGGTGATGAAGGGATCTTATGCTTTTTATAAGAGAAGATCCTAATCAATATATGTTTAATTGAATTGAGGTGGTAAAGGAGGTCCTTTGCTGCAATATCATAGTTCACTCCCTTAAATTGTATTCCCTGGATAGACTTAGTACAGTATTTTCTAGCAATAGCTTAAAGGAATTTTAGCAGGAACTCATCATCATATAAATAAGACAGGCTGTGAATTAAACCAAGGAGTTACTTGTTGAAACACACAAACCTCAAAAAGACATGAGTTTTCTGGATCTGATTGTAGAAGGATAGCAGCTGGGCCTTTCCTTAAGCAGAATATGGTTGCCCTTAGTCATTTTTCTATAGACAGGGCTTACTCTTTTCAAAAAAAAAAGAAAGGAAGAAAGAAAAGAAAAAATCCCTAGGTGTGAGATGATTAAAGTTTTAGATCTGGACATTTTAAAATTGGAAACATATTTGAAATAAATTATGTTGGCTGAAAGCCATGATCTTTTGTGGGTATGTTTTTGGTTGGGTTGTTTTATTCAGCCTGTGTGTGTGTGTGTGTGTGTGTGACAGGGAAAGAGTGAGAGTTCCAAGAATTACTGAGTTTTTAAAGATTCTCTTGGTTGAAATGGAGAATTAGATCTATAGAAGCCTTTTCTGATCTCCAGAAAATCAAATGCATTTACCTTCTCTAATTCTCCACTATATCTCCTACATATGCTTTGGCTTGATTCCACAGGATAAACTCATTTCTGATTTCTTAATGACCTGTTCTGTTTATCTATAGCCTGGCTAAGAATAATCTGTGCCTTTACTGACACTTTGACAAATGCAGAACTGGAAATTCAATATCAGAAGACCTGAGACAGTAATTTCAATTCCCAACTTGTCTTAACAAGTACCAAACTCTCCCCTCATAATGAAGAAACAAGTTCTTATTCCAGGATTGACACCCACTAATTTAAGTACTAATTTTATACTGGACTAATCAGTATTATCATCACTATTTGCAAGAGGAGAAGATGCAATATCGTTTCTAATGCAACCAGCACTCAGTCAGAAAATCTTTTAAAATTCAATTTGGAAGTAATTTCTATTTACTTTCCCTACATTTTTACCTTCAAGTATTAGTTGATTACTCATTCCAGAATGATAAAATCTCACATTTGGAAGGTACCTCAGAAATCATCTAGTTCATCTAAGCTCCATTAGGAATTCTTGCTTCAACATACCTCACAGGTATTCATCAAATCTTCATTTGAAGAACTCTAGTAAAGTAAAACCTATTGCTCAAAGCAATTCATTACCCAGAGTTTCTAAGGTTTGTGCTAACATCATGACTAAATTTGTCTCTTGGTAACTACTGTTCACTGAGCAGCTGGGTGGCACAGTGGATAGAGTGCCAGGTCTGGAGACAGGATGACCTGAATTTAATCTGGCCTCACTTACTTACTAGCTTTGTGTGACTTACTAGCTTACTGGACTCACTCCCTTACTAGCTGTGTGACCCGGGGCAAGCCACTTAACCCTTTGTGTTTCAGTTTCCTCATCTATAAAATGATCTGGAGAAGGAAATGTCAATCCACTCCAGTGTCAAATTTTCTTTGCCAAGAGAACCCCAAATGGGATCACAAAGGGTTAGACATGACTGCAACTGCATGACAACAATAATCATCCACTGTTCCTGATTCTATTTTCTAAAGTTAAACAGATTCTTGTTCTATGTGACCTTTCAAATATATGAAAATAGTGGTCATATCTTTTCTGAGACTTATTTTTGCTCTAATAATCCCTAGTTTTTCACTGCATTCTAATTTAAAATTTTCTTGTGGTGTGAACTGGAATGACCTCCAGGAATTGATGGAAAGTGAAAGGAGCAGAACCAGGAGAACATTATACACAGAGACTGATACACTGTGGTACAATAGAACATAATGAACTTCTCTATGAGTAGCAATGCAATGATCCAGGACAATTCTGAAGGACTTATAAGAAAGAACGCTATCCACATTCAGAGGAAGAACTGTAGGAGTAGAAACACAGAAGAAAAACAACTGCTTGATCACGTGTCAATGGAGATATGATTGGAGTTATAAACCTTAAATGATCACCCTGGTACAAATATCAATAATATGGAAATGTAAAACCCAGTGGAATTGTGCATCAGTTATGGGAGGGGGGTAGGGGAAGAGGAGGAAAAGAACATAATTTGTGTAAGCCTGGAAAAATACTCTAAATTAATCAACTAAACAAAATTTTTAAAAATTATCTTGTGGCTCTTCATCATCCTGACTGGTGTCCTCTGAATAAAATATGATGTACATCAAAGAACATCTATTCTGGATGTATTCTGACTTGGGAAGAATATAGCAAGAACTATTTCTTCCCTTGATCTAGATACTACACTTTTTCTTAATCCATCATAAGACTGAATTGTTGTCAAGTTGTGTTTAGGGATCTGGGGGTAGGGTGGGCATGGGAAAGGTCTGTATCTCATAGTTTACTCATTTTGAGTTTGCAATTGTTTTATACTCTCAGATCTTTTGTTCACATGTTTTTATCCAAACATGCTTTTTCTTGTATTGCCCAGGATTAGTTGATTTTTTACAAGATTTCACATTATCCCCATTACATTCCATCTTGGTGAAGTCATCCTGATATTCAAGTCTTTGAAGATGACTTTCCCATCTGAAGCACCTTTCTAAGTTTTGTATCAATGACAATGTTGATAAGCCATACCTTTATGGGAGACACTGATAAAAATGTTAAACAGTGTAAATTTAAGAACAAATTCCCAGGATACATCACGGAGATTTGGTTCAAAGTTGAAAACAAAGTTGAATCCATTGATTATTCATAATTAAACTTTGGCTAAAGTGATTTCATAGATTCATTGCTCTCAAGCTGGATAGGACCTTAGAGGCCATCTAGTCTGACCCATACATTTTAGAGATGAGTAAACAGGTCTAGGGAGATTAGTTTCTTTGCCGAAGTTCACAAAATAATAAATGTCAGAAGAAAGATTTGAAAGATAGAGATGTGATACTGGAAGTCATTAGAGAACTTAGGATTTTACTGATAGATTTGAGGGTCATCTTTACAAAGATGATCATTGAAATCGTGAGAACTGATGAAACTATTGAGAGAAACAGTGTAGAGCATAAAGAAAAGAGAACTCAAGACAGTCTAGAGAAATGCCCATTTTTATTGAACATGACCTAGATCAAGATCCAGCACAGGTATTTGAAAATCAGCAGTCAGACAGGAATCAGAAGAAGGTTGTGTTGGAAAAATCTATAGAGAGAGAATGTCAAGGAGAAGAGATTGATGATATTAAAGACTACAAAGAGGTCAGGAAGGATAAAAATGGAGAAAACATCATTAGATTCTGGTAGGATATCATTGGGAATTTGTATGAATGATGAGGTAAGAGGACAGACTTCAAAGAGTTAAGAAAACTGAGAGGAAAGACAGTAGAAGGACCTACTGTAGATGGCCTTCTCAAGGAGTGTAGCTGAAAAAGGGAGGAGAGATGTAGAATGATAGCTAATGGAACTAGTGAGGAGTTTTTGAAGATGGGTGACAAGAAGGTATGTCTGTAAGCAAGAGTGAAATAGACAATAGACATGGAGTCAATGGAGATTAGTGAAACTATAGAAATGAGAGAGCTGTCAGAGAGACAGAATGGAATAATGTGAAAAACCAATACTAGTCTCAACTCCTATTCTTTTGCAGTTGTGCTTCAGCCTCACTTTTTGACTGAATTAAGAACAAGGCCTGGGGTTTATCTGTATAAAGGGGATGCCCACACACTCTGGGAGAATACCTGAAGCCTTGTGGCTCCATGGCACTCAGAAGACATCTTTCTCTTGCTCCACATAACATCCTGGCCTCTGAGCTGTACTAAGGTCAAGTCCACAAATCAGAGAGACTAAGAAAAGTGGCATCATTGAAAGATGTAGGCCTAGGAAGGAAATAGGGACTTTTTGCCCAAAGCTAAGAATAGAAGAGATGGCTAGGAAAGCATGCTGGCACACAATGCAGCTAGCTCTTTGGCCTTGATATCACAGTGAAACAAGACAGTTGAACATGAGCTCAAACAAGCCTTGATTAGGAGAGGAGGCTTGCAAGGAACAGCCAGCCCTGTGCGGATGGTGCCTTTTCTTTCTCTGACCATGCTTTTAAAATTTATAATAAATTATTATAATTATAATAAATTACAATGAATTAATTATTACATTATGATCTTAATAAATAATTAAGATACAATCTCCAGAGAATTTTAATCTTAACATGTGAAAGAAGAGATAGTGATAAAAGGTATCAATGATATAAGATGAGAAAAAGGAAAGAAGAGAGATCTCTAAAAAAAATATTCTTTTTTTTAATGAAATGAGGCATAGTTCTCAATTGAGAAGGTGGAGAGGGGGATATGGGGGGGGCAGGAGATCTGAGAAGGAATGGAAAGGCTTGGAAAAGCCAATGTGGTAAGTGGGAATGTAAATCTCTTGGGGAGTTATAAAATGAAAGCTTTGTCATGGTGAAGATCTAGTGGAGATTGTGTAAAAATAAACTGGTAGTGGATCAAGTCAGCATGGTTTCATGATTTTCTCCACTTTCATTCAGCAGCTCCTAAGCCTCAGCTAAAGCAGCAAATGGTAGGAGTTCTCTAAAGCTAAGGCTTTGTACTGCAAGTTTGATGGTATAATAATGAGAAAAGGGGGTTAGAGAAGAAGATAGGGCAGAATGGAAACAGCTCAACTAGGAGTCAAAATGGGGAAGAGGATCACCTAGCCAGTCTAGTCAATGGCCTGGGAAAGAACTGAGTGGTGGAGGGACTGATGATCATGGTGAAGATGAAGAACAGAACTTGTATTTTCAGGGTGGGGGTGGGGGGGCTGGAAACAAGATTATGAAAAGATAAAAAGAACTTCAAAGTACATATGTTGAATTCACCTAGAATGTATATCGGAGTTCAGGAGGAAAGCTAGACTATAAGTTAGGCACTAAGCTCATTGAAGAAGGAAGGAATGTGTCCTGAAAGTCTAAAGACAAGGACTTCCAAAATCTTTTTTGGGGAGTGATAAAAATGAATTTAATGAATTTCAAAGGAAGAGATATTCCTGAATAATGGAAGTAGAGGGAGACTCTTGATATTGCACTGGGAAGAAAAGCATTTTCCAACTCCCTGATCACAACCAATGAGTTGAGGACATTGATGAAAGTTCAAACAGAACAGATAAGTTTGGCCAATGATGTTGTGGCATTAGGAAGTAGTATGTTCTTGGGGAAGGCAAGAAAAAGTGTGAGAATGGGAAAGATTTAAGTTGAAATCCAATTTGTTGGGTAGCTTTAGAAAGGGAGGTTGGGAGGGCTGAGTTGTAGGGGATGGCTACTAGGGAGCAGTCAGTGAAGAATGGAGAAAACAAAAAAGCACTTCACTTACATTGTCCCATTTGTTCCTCACATCAATCCTGTGAACTGAGTGTTATTGTTACCATCCCCATTTTACATATAAGGAAATGAGATTGAGATTTCTAGTCATAAAGCTAGTAGATTTCTGTGAATAAAATTGAACGGAAGTCTTTTTTTTACTTCAGGCTCAAACTTTTATCCACTATGCCAAGCTTTATCTCTCATGCTTTATAAATGTTTGTTGAAATATTAATTTGAATCAAATCACAGAATCTCAAGATCAAAGGGGAACTGAGAGCTCAGCTAGACTAGTCTGATCAGTGCATGAAGTCACTCTACAGTGGCTTCATCAATATATTGTTGACAGGTATCCAACCATTGCTTGGATACTTCCAATAATGGGTAGTTCTATAAAGTAGTCTATTCCATCTTAGAGCAGTTCAAATTCTTTACAAGTTGATTCATTACATTGAACAGAAATCTGTAATTATTGAACTCCTACTGATTTTTTTTCAGTACCACTTTACCTGACAGAAGACTATAAAAGGCAAAGAAACAGTTGTTTAATTATTGCCTTGGGCTATCCTCTAGTTTCTTCCTGAGTTTAACTAATTATATGGTAATTTTAGAGGGATTCTTCTTCATTATCAAGTTAATTAGTTAATGTGTATATGGCTCTTTGAACATAAAACTGCAACATATAACCACTAAGTCTAATTATTTACCATCAAACTGATAATTATTTAATTAGTGTTTCCTAAACAGCATTTAAAGAAGCTTGCTGTTTTTACTGCTGTCTCATAGAACTCACTGCCATTCAACTCAGCTAGAAACAGAGACAGGCATGGATTTTACGTTAAACATCTGATATTGGTTGTAACTCTACAGTTTAAGGCTCAGCTAATTTCTCTTTAAAATATTGCCCTTGAACTTTATTTGCCAACTATCCAAATAGCAAAATAACCCTGGGGAGATGGGATCAAGAGATATCTCCATACAATTATTATCAACCTAAAAGAAAATGCTGCTACAAAACCATAAGGTTCTTCTGGGGAAGACACTAACCACCAATCCCATGCAGAAAAAAAGAAAGAGGAATATACACACACACACACACACACACACACACACACACACACACACACACACACACACACACACATATATATATATATATATATATATATATATATATATATATAGTGTTCCCAGGAGGGGAGAGCAGTGTTAAGATTGCCTAGTCAAAAAAAAAGAAAGAAAGAAAAGAAAAAGAAAAACTTTAGATTGGGGAGAAAGTAATTTCTTTCATGAAACATTATTGTATTTTGTCTCATTTTCAACAGAAACCCTCATAGATTCTGAATTTTTATTAGAATAAATTAAAATTATGCGATAAAATTTTCCTCTATTAAGCCCTGGCTTTTCTTCCCCTGGGATAATTTCTAGAAACAATGCAATATGGAAGTTTTATGCAAAACTAATCTCTAGAATCAAATTATTGCATTTTCTAACAGGCAGTAATCAGAAAAAGCTGAAAATGCAAGACCAGTAAAAAGAATATGTTCTGAAAGGAAACACTGCCATGTTCACTAGAGAAGGGCTCTACACCTTCTTTGTTTGAGGGCTGCTTTAGTGACTCTTGGTGTAGAAGGTGGTGGATTTGCTTTTGTCTTCTTGACTAGGTCTTAAAGGATTGGGAGCATAGTGATTCCATTTATTTCTATAGCAATAAGATAGGCATAGTTTATTGCCCCAATGGCTTAAAAGATCCAGGAAAGTGGAATAAGAGCAAGCCTAAGATTTAGAAGTTGGAAAGGCATTGGAACCTGATGCCTCCTGGCCCTGTTGCCATTAGAGTCACAAAGAAAAGTATGAAAGTCTGCTTCCTTATTGAGTTGATAAAATAATCATAAATCAGAATATTAAACTTGGTTTTAGAAGTATTAGCATATTTTCATAACCTGTGGAAATTATAATTGGATTTCTACTAATTCAGTATTTTGGCAAAAATGACCTAGCTATATTTTGCAGAGAGGTGAGGCCTGCAGGGCTGCAAAATCTTTTAGTCCTCATTCTGAAGAGACACCCTGACTACATGTATGCCTATTGGAAAACAATGTTTCTCTGCCATCTAGCCACAAATTCTATCTTTTTCCCCTTTAGCAAAACAGTGAGACCAATTTCTACCATATGGAAGCATTTCCTCACTCTAAGTGATTCTGGGAGTGGGGGGAAGGGAGGTTGGGAAACTGATTTACAAACATGGCCACTTAAAATTTACCTTTCAAGATAACCAATAGGATGACCAAACACATCCTGGAGGCTAAGGCATGTCCCACTGACATTTTACAATCTATCCTGGCTGAAAGTATGGACCATGAAGAAAGGAGAAGAACTCTGTGTTTCTGACATTCACTTTCCAAAATCACTCCTTCTGTTGGGTTTGCTGCTTCTAGAAGTTCAGCATCATTAAAATGTGGCTTTAAAATGAACTATCAAACACAACAATGGCTTTCATTGTAAATAAGATGACAACTAAAAACAGTGAGGGATGGGGGTGGGGAGAGATCTGATTCAATCATCATTGATTAAGAATCTGATATTTATCAAGTTTTTGACTAGGGGCCCTGGCTGGCACATGGATTGACTGATTGCTCTCATTGAAGGCTCTCATTGGAGGAGTGACCCCTTTTTTGTGACTTATAAAACAAGAGGACATACCAGTTTCTTTCTCCCAGAAATTTGAAAGCATATCAGAGCTGTATTTTATACAAGTAGCTTGAGAGAGCAGTAACTGGACAATGTCTCTGACTCTCATATGATTTAAGGGGAAATATAAAGTATCTAAACAGTATAATGCCAGAACTATAATTCCCATCAGAGGGAAAAGGTATTCTGAGCAATAGGAAATAGGAAATAGCAATAGGAAAATCAAAACTTAACAGTTCCAAAATTAGAAAAGATGGGGCACAAGCTTCCTAGAAGAGGAAAAAAAAAAAGAATCTTCAAATAATAATATTTCTGTTGCTGTATATAACATTCCCTGGGTTCTGCTTATTTCACTCTTCATAATTTCTTGTCTTTCCATGGTTTTTCTCTAACTAACTTGTTCATCATTTTTAATGATACAATAGTATTCCATCACAGTCATATACCACAGTTAGTTTAGACATTCCCAAATTTAGGTGTATTTCCATTTCCAGAAAATGAACTGATAAATAGAAATAAGTAAGATATAGTTTTAAATATACAGATATACTTTTGTCAAATGAAACCTTCTCTAATGGATATTTTAATTTAATATTTATAAATAAATTTTAATTTCTTAAAAAAGGAATCGCTTGGCCTTCCTCTATTCAGAAACACACCAGCATTCAGCAGAGTAGATTTGCCTGGGGGGTTTGGGGAAATTTTGTTCCTGTGTAAAGGCCCCTCTTTGAAACTGACAAACATTTGGGATTTTCATGTGCTTCTATATACCCTGAGAGGTATTTATAAAAATTACCATTTGTGTACAGAGTTGGTGAATGTGTGTATGTGTGTGCACCCACATGCTTGCGTGAAGGGGGCAGAGAGGTACTAGTTAAGACAGTCCCCTGGATTGGATGTCTAACCTTATTGCAGAACAGTGAGATTTCTCAGACAGAGTCTCAAAAGTCACCCCAAATTCAAAAATTCCCATTCAATAAGCATTTTTGAATATCTACTATATAGGGCATGATGTAAGGCCCAAATAAAGCAAAGACAAAAATCAAACTTTTTATTTTTAAGAAGCTTACATTGCTCATGAGAAAGCATGTATAACAGATTCAGAGTCAACATCCCCATCTGTAACCAGGCTTAGAGATGATGGTCTTCCCTTGCACACATATGCAAGTAGCCTAGGACAGGCTGAGACTTATTCCTCTCTAGACTTGCCCCTAGTTCATTTCCTCATTAAGTCCTATCCCGTGTTCTCAGTCATTCAAGGGACATGTCCTCATAAATTAATAGAAATGCAAAATCTTTCAGATTAATCAATTAGTGTTGAGCCCCCAAACCAGTTTCGTGATAAATTAATCACTACTATTAATTAACTTCTCCCACATATCAATTAATTGAGGGACATTTCTCAGAAGTCTCTGTCTCTGTCTCTCACATTCACACACAAGTACACAACATCTAGTCTCATAGACTTAAATAAAAATCAAAACTATTGGCATTATAATTATTTAAGAAGGTAAGAGAACATCTGAAGATATATTTCATTATAGCAGTCATATGTTGACTATAGATCACAACCAGCATCATCCCAATTATCAACTTTAATTGTTGATTCCTTCACAAATTATGGAAACATATTTTTGATCAGTATGGTAATTCAAAGTCTCTAAAGATTTCTCTCCAGAATATCTACACAGTGTATTTTCTCTAGAGGGTAAGAATTCATCTGAATCTTTATCAGCAATAAGAGTTAATTTAGTCTCTCAGGAAAAAAAAAAAGTAGTCCTTACTCTTTATGCCTCACAAGTCTCTCTCAGAATTCCAGTTAGCACCTTAGAATGCCAGTTAAACTTCCTTTCCTCAAGATTCTATTACATCTTTTAGAGATATAGTCACAGATTCTAAAATCTCTAATGGGTTATTGAGTCTGGTATTATATAAGTAAAGGCAAAGGCAAAACTATAGAAACTAAATGCAACAAATTTCAGGTCCAAGGAGAGGCATGATGAAAAACTAGGAGAAACGAAAATGCCTCATGTGAAAAGTATTACAGGAATTGAAAGAAGCTTGATATTTTAAGCAGTGGAGAATGGAGGTAGAATACTAGGTCAATTTGGTTAAATTAAAGAATTCTCAAAGGACAGTTATGTATAATAAATAAAATACTATTTATAAAGTGCTTAGCACAGTGCTTGGCAAAATGTAGGCACTATATAAATTCTTATTCCTTTCTCCTTCACCTTTCCTAATATATGTGAAAAGGTAATACAGAGGCAGATTGGAAAGGCTTTTAAATCAGGAGACTAGGAGTATCTATTTTTCTTAGATGCAATAGGGAATGACTAGAAGTTTTGAGCAAAGGAGAAAGTTTGCTTCTGAGCTTTAGGAATATCACATTGGCAACTGTGTGGAAGATGGGTTGGAATCAATGAGACCTTAAAAAGGCAGTCCAATTAAGAGATTATTGCAATAATTCAGTGATGTAATGATCAGCTTGGAACAAGAGTAGTAGACACATGAGAGAAGAAAGAAGAATATGAAAGATATTAAAGAAGTAAACTTGCTAAAACTTGGCAGTGAATTAGATATAGGGACAATAAAGAATAAGGAATTCAAGTTGACTCTGAGATTACAAACCTGGATGGCTAGAAAGATGATAGTGCTCTCAAAAGGAATAGAAAAGCTATGAAAGGGGGCAGGAAAGAAAGCTGATGAGTTTTGTTTGGGGTATAAATTTGAGATGCTTATGGGACAATTAGTGGAAAATGTCTAATGGGGAGTATTTGATATGGAACTGAAGATGCTAGTCATGAATATATAGATCTTGTCATCTGGAATAACAGAACCTTTGGAAATTGATGAGATCACTGAACAACTCTATAGTGAGAACAGAAGAGAGTGTCAAGCAAAAGAATTGGTATATAATCACCATCATGTGAAAGAACATGGAAGAAAGTCTTACAAGAAGGACTGTTGAGTAGCTAGACAGATTGAAAGAGAAGCAAGAAAGAACAAGGCCATAAAGACCCACAGAGATAAAAAGGATCCAAAAGAGAATAGGCAATAAGGTGGCTATTTCAGAGAAGTCATGAAGAGAGAGAATTGAGAAAAAGGCACTTATTTTGGCACTTAAGAAATCCTGGGTAAGTTTGGAGAGAGAGCAGTTATAGTTGTCATCAATGATTCTAGACACCAGATTTCAAGGGAATGGGAACTGAATGAAAGGAGAATAAGTAGAGACAATTAGTGTAGGTATCTTATTTAGTTTGAGAGGGAGGAAGAGCTATAGAATAATAGTTGAAGGGGACAGTAGAGTTAGATGAAGGGCTTGGGGCTTGTTTGTAAAGAAAGAAGAGACCTGAAGGAAGCAGAAATGCAACCAGTAGAAATGGAGAGATTGTGGTATAAAAGGAAAGAGAAATATAGGATGATAGTTTAAGGAGAAAGTGGGACCAAGCAAAAGTATTTGCTTTGTTTTGTTTGTTTTATGAAGAGAAAGACCTGGACATATTTTAGTCAGCAAAGAACGGACCAATAGATATGGAGAAATCAAAGATTAGATATTGGAAGGGAACAAAGAAGCAAGTTCCCAGAGGAAACAGGAAGAGTTGGCCTTTGGGCACAAGTAGAAAGTTCTACCATGGCAAGAACCACCTCTTTAGCAGAAATTGTGGAAGCATAAAAGTATCTAGCTGATGTCAATTGGGTTTCTAGATGTATAATATGGGAGAGGAAGGAGCTCCTGGTGAATGACCACTTTCAGGAAATTATGAATCAAAGTCCTTTTGCTTTCTGAGAAAGGAAGGTGGATGGTGGTGTAGAAAGCTTGAGGAGACAATAAAAGATTTTAAGCAGCTCTTGTGTGGCATGTTGTAGGGACATATTCAGGAAAGAATAAAAGGATTGCCTTGTGGTAGTGAGAATTCAGATGAGATTAAGTAATATAAACACATAGTAAACCCAATCAGCATAATTCCCTAGTTTTCCTCTAACCATTAGGGAAGAAAGTGCTAGATCATTTCCTCTTCTGACATGATATTTTTTATATTAATAACTCACATTTATGTAGAACTTTAATGGTTGAATTTTTTTTTCCTGATCCCAATCTGGTAAAGTTGATGGAATTACTATCCCCATTTTACAGATATAGAAACTGATGTTCGAGACCAGTTGTCTTTACCAGGATTTCATAGTTCTTTAGGGACAAGATTATGATTTAAATTCAGTCTTCTGACTCCAATCTCTTCATAGTGTACTACAGTGTTTTTGAAACTCTCCTAATGTCTCCTAATACCCAGAATAATGCTCTGAGCATAGTATACACCTAATTCCTTAGTGAATTGAATTAAAATTGAGTTTTAGCATCATCTTAGTAGTCATCAAACAGCAGAGCCTAATGAGAATTTTTTTCACCCTAGATCCACTCCTCCTAAAATGAAGGGAAGATAGTGATAATACAGGAGAAGTCCTGACTATGAGCACAGGTATACTAGGAAAGAGAATGGCACAGTCCTCTCATCCATAGGGATTAACAGGAAAACAGAGCCTATGAGGGGGATACTACTGTGTCAGGTCATTGGAAGCAGCGTTGGTGTCATGGAGAAAGATGAGCTGTATGAGAGAAGAATGGTAATTGTAACAGGGAAGAACAGACATGAAGAAGAAAGAAGAAACATGCTTCACCTCTGGCCCATGCTAATGAGCTCTGACCAGCAAATATTCTTTTGGCAAGTTTTTCTGGGAGTCAGAATGTGAACAAAGTAATGTCTTTCATGAAGCATGCCGTCTTGCTGTCTTGAGGATGGACAAATATATGGGCTTTGAGAACTGAAATTAATCACACTGTAACTGGTTCTTTACAGAAGCACAGAAACAGGGGAGGCAATAGACAGTACCAAGTATATCAGCTGCAAAGTATGTAAAATTTGACTGAAGATTAGAGATGATTAGGTATTTGTTTCGCTGCCTGGGAGAGGAAGATCTAGCATGGATTGTCACAGGATGTACCTCCCAGGGCCTAAACTTGTTTTTCATGATATCACAGGACTGGATACTTTCCAAAATAGCCATATAAATGGAAGAAAAGTTATATAACATTTGTTGTCAGAGCTGCCAATTACATAGCTGCTGTTTCTTTAGAAGTATGGCAAAAAAGAAAAGAATAAAATAATGGAAATGAAATAGTAACAATATTCAATGTGGCAGAATATGGATATCTTTGGTGTGTTTACAGAAGGACAAAGTTCTTTAAGAAACAGGGATAGATGGGGATCTCAAATACTCAAAGATATAAGAAACATTATACTTGATAAGAATCAGATCTTTAGGACTCCTCTGTACAATGAAAGAGTGGGATTTATGGTTCCTAAGTTACCTCCTACCTCTAATCTTATGATCTTGTAATATCTTCTGGCTTCAATTATATGAATTGTTGATCATTATAAAGCCAATTATATTCAGTAATCATTGCATAGGAATCACACAATGTTCTTGCCAAGCATTCCTTATAAAATAGCTCAGATAAAAATCAACTCTTGAGAATTATCATAAATTTTCAGGCTGAAAAAATAGAAGAAAAATGAAAAATTTTACCAAGCAAGAGGATTTTTTTATTATTAACGAATACAAAATAGTTATAAATATCTCATATCTATAATGAATTGTATTCAAGAAACTTTGATTGAAAAAGGAGTCAACATGATGAAATAGAGGAAAGAACTCATCTGAGCTCTCCAAATTTTTTCTACAAATAAATTAAAAATTACACTTTAAGTCAAAAGTCTAGAATGGCAGAACCAGCAAAATGTTGAGGTAAAACAATTTTTAAACCCATGACAACTTACAAGGTCAGTAGGAAAGGTCTATCACATAGTGGTTAGGCCTGAAGTTCAGCATAGACCGTACCATGATAATGCCAGCAGCAGGCCATGGCAGCAGCTATAGTAGTGACAGCAGCAGCTTAGGGAGTCTCAGTGCATAGAGAGAAAAGGGATTAACTAGACAATTATTATAGGAACCCTTGACTGATCTTTAGTTCAAGACCCTTTTGCATTGCCCAGACCCAGGTCTTGGTCACAATTCAAAGGAAAAGAGGAGCAGCTGCAAGGGATTAGGGGCCTTCACCTCAATTCTAAATTGGAAAAGAGTGCTTCTGGTTGCTCACAAAGGAAAAGAGGTCCTACTCTCATTATCAAAAAAACAAAGGAGCACTAGCACTTATGATTGCAAAAAAGCAGGGACTTGGTCACAATCCCATGGCTTATAGGAGCACCAATACTTGTGGCTTCAGAAGAACAAGGTCCCTTAGGAAAGCAGTGATCCCACCTCTCCTTAGATCATAACATCTTAGAAACACCAAAAATCTGAATCTTGGAACAGTTCCCCCTCAACTCCAGAAGCAGAGCCCAACTTTAACATAAAGTTAAGTCAAGAAACAGACTGCAAAAATGAACAAACAACAACAAAAAAGAACCTGACCATAACCAAGTTGCTATGATGACAGAGACTGAGATAAAAGAAGTCAACATCAAAACAGTTATAAGCAAAAATTGGATACTAAAGTTCTTGAATGGATATAAAAACAATTCTCAAAATAAAAAAGAGAGGTAGAGGAAAAGTTGGGAAAAACTGAGACAGGAAAATTATGAAAAGAAAGTCTTAGTAAAAGAGGCACAAAAAATATTGAAGTATATATCCTTATCTCACCTGTATATTCTTTCCTTATATTACCTTCACAAAACCTGACCAAGAATTAGGACATAAAAACCTCAAAACAAATACAGAGAAGCAAAACTATTAAATGCATCTTTTTTTCAGACCATGATGCAATAAAAATTACATTCAATAACATTCTATGGAAACATAGATTAAAAAGTAACTGGATTGGGACACTAATGCACTGTTGGTGGAGTTTTTAACTCATCCAACCATTCTGGAAAGTAATTTGGAACTACAACCAAAAGGTTATGTATTCCTTTAGATATACCAATTCACAATGAGATAAAAAAAAATAAAGTAGTCTGGCCTCAGACACTTCCCAGCTGTGTGACCCTGGGCAAGTCACTTGACCCCCATTGCCTAGCCCTTACCACTCTTTCTGCCTTGGAGCCAATACACAGTATTGACTCCAAGACAGAAGGTAAGGGTTTAAAAAAAATAAAATAAAATAAAGTGAAAGGGACCTGTTTGTGCAAAAATGTTTATGCTAGTTCTTTTGGGGATGGAAAAGAATTAGAAATTATGGGAATATCTATCAGTTGGGGAATAACTAAATAAGTTGTGGTATATGATTGCAATGGAATACTATTATGTTATGAGAAATAACAAATAGGATGAATTCAGAAAGATATGGAGTCATATGAACCAATGCAAAGTGAAGTGAACAGAACCAGGAGAACATGTACAAAGTAACAGAAATGTCATAATGATAATCAACTATGAATGACCTAATTATTTTCATCAATATCCAATTGATCAGCAATCAGTAATGATCCAAGACAATTCCAATAGCTTCATGATGAAAAATGCTATCCATTTCCAAAAAAATAATTGATAGAATCTCAATGCAGATTGGAACATATTGTTTTTCATTATCTTTTCTTCATGTTTTTTTTAATATATGTCTTCTTCCACAACATGACAACTATGGAAATGTGTTTTGTATGAGAATACATGTATAACCCATATTAAATTGCTTACCATCTCAGGGAAGGATGAGAGAAAGGATGGAGGGAAAGAATTTGGAATTCAAGATGTTAGAAAATGAATGGTAAATTTTTCTTTACATGTAATTGGGAGGAAATGAAATATAACTGAATTTAATATTAATTAAAAACTAAATAATCTAATCCTAAAGAATTATCATAGAATCCTAAAGAAGGTCATAGAAACAATAGTTGTATTAAAAAGAATGATAACAATGATGCAATATAACAAAATTTATTGGACGCATCCAAAGCAATAATTGGGGGCAAATGTATATCTATAAATGCTTACATCAGTAAAATAAAGAGAGAGCATATCAAGGAATTGGACATGCAACTAAAAAAAAGACTAGGAAAAGAAGAAACCAGGGATTATAATAGTGCCTACTTCCCAGGATCTCTGTGAAAGTTAAATGAGCTAACACATAAGTAAAGCACTTTACAAGCCCAAAGATAACTAGCCTTCATTATCATGAAAGAGTTAAGATTCAAGACTAGAATAAAAAGGAAGTCAAGTCATACAGATTCATTTGTTAGAATGAAGAAGTTTAAGATGGCAATCCTGGTACAGGTCATCCTTCCCAGACGTTGCAGAAAGAGCTCAATTTAGTGGTTCATGTTGATTCCTCCTCTTCCCAGACCAGTGGACAGAATCATAGAAATAAAGGAGCAGATACTAGAAGTAATAAGCTAACAAGGTGTTCACATGTTGAAGTGCAAAAAAGCATATCTAGACCCTAATGTTCCTTTACAAAATATGAAGAAAATTTCCTAATAGAAATAATTAAAAAAGACTTGGCAGAAAATATCTGTCTTCATGACCCCAGTCCTTCTACCAGAGAAGTACCTGGATGGAATTTCTCTCCCTCTCCCCTTACCCTTTCCTCATGAGCCATAAATTCCTCTAGTGTAGCTGCTCTTCTAGCAGAAGATACCATATCTAACAGGAAGGAGAAATACAGAAATAGGCAAGAGACACAGAGACAGAAAGACAGATGGGAGTCAGAGACAGAGAGAGCTATAGAGAAGAGGCAGAGAAGGATGTAGTTTCCAAGGTTTTGAACTCTTAAATGATAAACTAGAGTCAAATAATGGATTCAGGGGTGTTAGCTCTGCAGAACTAAAGGGATGAGCAGGATGTAGAATCAAGGATGAGTAATTTGCCTCAAAAAGATGCTAGTCCAAGGAGGAGCTGTGTGAAGATACTGAGAAAAGAGAAATGGCAGTGTGTCCCTGCAGTGAGAGATGATAGGGTCACAGATTTATAGCTAGCAAGGACGTTAAAGATCATTTAATCTAACCACTTCATTTTATAGATAAGGAAACCAAAGAGGTTCAATAATTTGTACCAGGATACAAGAAGTAAGTTGTCTTTGTCACCTGTGTTTCCACCTCACTAAGTTTGTGTCCATTCTTCCCATTGATACTTTGAGTGTTTGTGTGGAGAAAAAAATAAGGAGCAGGTAAATAATGGCATCCATGGTTCCATTTGGAACTTAATGACTGAATTGGAAAGCAGTGGTCACACAGAGACTCCAATTGACAGAAGAAACCAAAAGAAGAAGAAAAAAGAAGAAGAAGAAGAAGAAGAAGAAGAAGAAGAAGAAGAAGAAGAAGAAGAAGAAGAAGAAGAAGAAGAAGAAGAAGAAGAAGAAGAAGAAGAAGAAGAAGAAGAAGAAGAAGAAGAAGAAGAAGAAGAAGAAGAAGAAGAAGAAGAAGAAGAAGAAGAAGAAGAAGAAGAAGAAGAAGAAGAAGAAGAAGAAGAAGAAGAAGAAGAAGAAGAAGAAGAAGAAGAAGAAGAAGAAGAAGAAGAAGAAGAAGAAGAAGAAGAAGAAGAAGAAGAAGAAGAAGAAGAAGAAGATGAAAGGAGATCAGAGATACAGCAGAGAAGGGCAAGTTCAAGGGGGTCACTGGCTTCTTCAAGCATCTCGGAAAAGACAATCAGGCTAAAGCTATCTTTTGTACTCACCTCTTCAAGGACTGAGGGAAGCTCCAATAAAAAAAGATCTGCTCTCTACACAACTCTCTGCACCCATACCCATGCCTAACAGATAACAAACACTATAATATCCTCTGCCTACCTATTTTTCCTAAATGTTTTATGTATCCTGATCTTGCTTCAAAATTTGAGGATCAGAGTTAGCAAGTGATCCAAATCCAAAAAAAAAAAATGAAAATTATAGCAGAGAGCCAAATCTCTGACTTTTGAGAATTTTCCTAACTCAGAGCCCTGAGTCATTATGATTATGGTAATCGTTTTTCATCTGATATTAACTACATAAAACAGAAGAGGAAGGCTCTGCATGGGCATGAGGGACATCATATTTTCCTTAAGCTAAAAAGCAAGCTAATTATTATAAGAATGTGTCACTGTGTCAGTTCTCCAGAGAAAATGGAGCTGAGAGGAGGGAAGGAAGGAAAGAGATTAGTGAGTAACCAAATTAAAAAAATATATACCCTCAGCCATCACCACAAAGCCTCTACCTTGAGAGAAGAGGAGAAAGCCCTGAGAAAGATTATCCTTTGCTCTATCCAGTATGGAGGAGAGGTCAGAAAAAGTCAAGTAGCAGCTGGTTAACTCTACATTTTACATGGCACCTAAAGGTATCACATTTTAAAATGACCTTGTTTTGAACTAATTATGCCTACTGAGTAGCTATTAAAAATAAGGAGGCAGCTAGGTGGTACAGTAGGTAGTGATCAGCCTAGAGTCAGCAAGATTTATCTTCCTCAGTTCAAGTCTGGCCTCAGAAACTTTGTGACCCTGGATAAGTCATTTAACTCTATTTGTCTTAATTTCCTCCTTTCTAAAATCATCTGGAGAAGGAAATGGTAAAACATTCCAGGATCTTTGCCAAGGAAACCTCAAGTGGGGTCACAAAGAATTGGATATGACTGAAAAACAAGAGACAACATTAAAAAATAAACTTAGTTGGAAAATTACGAACTATAATTTTAGGAGTGCAGACTCAAAGAGTATCTCATAAGTGGTGTTTCCTTTTGGAGGATTCATTTAGTTAGTGAAAATTTGAGTTGGAGGGGAAGGAACTATTGCCATGGAATGTGCAAGTAAAGAACAGAAATGGCATTTTCAACATATGCTTCTACTATAATGATTACAAAGTTAGAAACAAATCTTGCCAGTTACAGCCAAGCACACTGTGCTTTCATTAGCAACCTGTTTATTCCTTAACCTCCAAGTCATTAAACAAAATATTGCCAGCCAGTGCAGGATTATCATAAAAAAAATCACTTCACCCCTAAACTTGTCATTGTTCATCCATTTCAGTTATATCTGACTCTTTGTGCACTCATTTGGGATTTTCTTAGAAAAGATATTGGAATGGTTTGTCATTTCCTTCAGAATATTTTTATGCATAAGAATAAACTGAGACCAACAGGGATAAGTGACTTCCCCCAGTTAATTCAGCTAATGATAACTGTCTGAGGCTGGATTTGAACTCAGGAAGACAAAGATCTCTAAACCTATATTAGATAAAATAAGAGATAATATTGAGAAGTGACCACCAGATCAAATGAGCAATAGGGCCCTGGAGTACTCTCTTGTTAACAAAAAGGTCAAAAGGAAAATAAAACATTTTGGGGCGAAAGGTAGTAAGTTTAGTGAGAGATGCATCAAGTCTGAAATGCTGCTTTGGTTGGAGATATGGGGCAGGAGCTTTGAACAGATACCGTGGTTGGAAATAAAGATCTGGCAATTCTCTAGGTAGAACTGATAATGGAAGATATGATATTGCCAAAGAGAGAATATAAAGCTAAAAGGAGGAGGAAGACAGGACCTCAAGTTGGAAAAAGAATGAGGAGCAGAAAAAAGAAAGAAGTTGGAAGGAAACACTTAAGAGAGGTATCAATTGAACCAGGTATCCTAGATTCAAAGGCAGAAATAGAAGTGTTGACAGCAATATTACTACATTTGACCAGATTGCAAAATGGGCAAGACTCTTGGGAATTGATAGTAGAAAGGAACTTTCAGAAGATGCTGAATACAGACTCTCAGATGTTTGCCTGGGTTTCTGCCAAGTACATTCTCCCGAAACACAGTGTCCAAAGCTTTGGACTCTTATTTCCTTCCTGCTTCTGACTGCTATGTCTTTTGTACCATGTATGTGGAAGAAATCAGGCCATTTAAAATTGCTTACACCAAATACATCAGAAATCATTAATATATAGAAGGGTCTTTATCTGAGCAAGACATCAGTTTTCAGAAGGATGTCAAGAGAGCTTTAAAAATCAAGTGTCAAAAAACCGGAAGTGAAAACTAAAGACAAGATTGACTAGGAAAAACCCAGTGGGGAAAGAGTAATATTCAATGATTTTGGAAACATGAAGGTTTTCCTTCTTGTATTCTTGGCCTTTTTCAGATTTTTTTTTTTATGAAAGTGAATATTTTCTGCTTGACACAGAAGAAAACAAAGAAAATATAACTAGCTTTCTTATACTTGACTGGATAATTTCTGGACTTAGAGTCAGAAAGATCTGAGTTCAAATCTAACCTCAGATCCTGAGCAAGGCTTTTAATCGCTGTCTGCCTCAGTTTGCTTAATTGTAAAAAAAAAATGGATAATAGTACCTACCTATCTAAGCCGGTATGCAGATGAAGTGAGATATTTCTAAACTCTTAGCATAATGTCTGGAACAAAGTAGGCAATAAATGCTTCTTCCCTCTTACATTGTCTTGTCTATTTCTTGTAAATAAAAAAAATTTAAAGAAAAATGCTGGATCCCTTAGCTCAGCAATCGCTTATAACATCATTTATAAGAAGAAATTTAAAAGAAAATTCAATTAGTATAAATTTTATCATCTGAGCAAACTATGTTTCATTATATCAAACATCATGATATAAGAAGCAATTTTTATATATGTGTTACTTAAAAATATGTGTGTATGTAGACAGCTTTTCTGTAGGTGAACCATAAAGGGCATTTAAATAATAAATATATCAGAGAGATTTCAACTTTGCCCCAAGATTTGTTATTTAAAATTGTTTACCAAAAAAAAAAAAACCCACAAGTTTGTTTGGTTTTTTTCCCAATGGTTTCAAAATTTCCAGAAATTTTCCATCTCTGGAAGGAAATGCCTCATCAGTGTGAAAAGAAAGTAAAGGTGAGAGGCTGTTTAGTCTGGACAGCATCACCTTCCAAGATGTGCGTACTCCATGTTCTTTCTTTTCAAATAAGCTGAGACTAAAACAAGGTGACCAGTCTCTGGTAGCTCTGACAAACTTCCTATAACTGTGGGAAAAGTGTTCAATTTGGAGGTTCTGGGTTCAAATACTGATTTTATCACCTTGAATTTGGATGTCTTTAGACAACTCATCTCGCCTCTTTAGACCTCAGTTTCCTCAACTATAAAATGAAGATAATATCACCTAACTCATAGAGTTGTGAGAATCAAATGAGATAATATTATTTTACAAATATGTAAAGTGTCTGGCACATAGTAGATGTTTGATAAATAATTATCCCATCTACCTCCCTTTTAGATTTATTAGATATGAGCTGAAGGTACTTTCTTGACATGACCACTCCAATAATTATAATACTGAGTCAAAATTTGGAAAGTGTTTATGGTCATAGGCTTAGTGTCATTTAAAATACTTAAGGACAGTGGAAATATTTTTTCTGAAAATATTAATAGCAAGCATTATTTCTAATTATATATAATGCTAATGATTAACATTATTTATCATCATAAATAATAACTAGCATTGACATAGCACCTTAGGTTTATAAGACTCTTCATGTGTTTTTCTCATTTTGTTCTCACAACAACTCCATGAAGCCGGTACTATTAAACCTATTTTATAGATGAGAAAACTGAGGATCACAGAAATTGCCAATGGCAATCCAGCTATTTGAACTCAATTTGAACTCAAATCTTCCTAACTCCAAATCCAACTCTCTATCCACTGTGCTGCCTGTCTTCAATAATGTTAGGTCAATGTGCAACCAGGTTTGGGGGAAGCTCTATTTTTCTGCACACCTCTCAATTCTTATTTTCATTACTGAAAAATAATCCAGCCACTCTTGGAAGAATTCTGCATGTTGAACATACCAACTCATTCAAAATTCTTAGCTGAACTTTCAAGGTTTTCTACAATTTGACTTCAATTGATTTTTCTAGACTTAGTTGATACTATTCCCCTCTTCCATGCCCCTTACATACTCTGGTTGAAGCCACCTACTTTTTGTTCATTGAATAATTCACAAATATCCTCAATTGTTTCTCTTTCCTTTTTCATTTTCTATAGCTAGATGTCTCCTTCAATTTCCAGCTGCTGAAAATCTACTTATCTTTCAAGATCCTGCTGATAACATTATCTTTTTCATGAAACTATCTCTTATTCCCCAATTGTTCCCTCTTGTGAATGCTTATAGCACACCGTTTGTACCCCTCTTGTATACTTTCATACACACTGGTATGGACATTTCCTGACCCAGATAATATTGATTGATAATTTTTTTTTATTTTGTTTCAGTGAGTTGCTGAAACATGGGAAAGGTCAGTGACTTTCCACATATGTGTCGTAGGCATCACTTAAAACTAGATCTTCTTCACTCTAAGGCAGTCCTTGACCCACTCTACAATGCTACTACCTCTTTGATATGGCATTGGAAGGAAAGACCTCAGTGGGCTTGCTAAATGAAACGAATGTGAGCCAACAAATAGTCAATTCGTAAAATACTTATTAAATACCAAAGGGGTTCAGAGACCTGTGTAAAGCACTGCTCATTTTGTTGTTCAGTCATTTCTCAGTTTTGTCCAACTCTTTGTGACATTTGGGTTTTTCTTGGCAGAGATACTAAGGTGATTTGCCATTTCCTTCTCCAGCTCATTTACAGATGAGGACACTAAGACCAACCCTGTTAAGTGATTTGCCTAGAGTCACATAACCGCTAAGTGTCTGAGGCCATACTTGAACTGAAGAAGTGTCTTCCTGACTTCAGATCTAGCACTCTATCTACTGTAACATTTAGTTTCCCTGGTAAAGCACTAAGGCTACAAAGTATCTCCCCCCCCCCAGGTTGCTTTTTCATGAATCTGGCACTCAGGGGTGCCATATTTAAAGTATATATTTAAAGTATAGATAATACAAGTGAGAAACAAAATAAGTGAATTAAGTGCCAAATAATTCTATGTGAGCTTTGAATAGGGAAGATTCTTTGTGATGGAGAATCAAGGAGGGCTCTCTAGGGGAGGTAGCACTTGAATCAGGCTTTAATAGATAAATAAATATTCAACATAATAAAAACATTTTAATCATGAAGAATAGTGTGACCTCATAGCTTATATGTGTCCTTTTAGATTTGCATCAAATGCCATTAATACTAAACATAGAATAATATTTCCTTTTTGAATTGTGGACAAAAAAAGAGGTTTCACATTTTAGATATAACAGTTTAAGAATAAGAAGCAAAAAAGGAGACCTGATGAATTATTGCTTTGTCCAGGGCAGGGGTGTATAGAGATTTAACATAAGCAGCATTTAAAGTGTTAATACTGGAGTTTCTGTGCTAGGAAAGTTGAGTAGAGAGGAGAATGTCAATAAAAAAGACAAGTGGAAATAACCATAATTTTCCCTCTAGTAAATGCAAAAGTATAAACAATCATAAAGATTATATTTTAACAAGCCAATATGACTCCCAATCTTACTGAGAAAATAATAACAAGTAAGAAAGAAAGGAAAGGAAGGAAAGAAGGAAGGAAGGAAGGAAGGAAGGAAGGAAGGAAGGAAGGAAGGAAGGAAGGAAGGAAGGAAGGAAGGAAGGAAGGAAGGAAGGAAGGAAGGAAGGAAGGAAGGAAGGAAGGTAAGAAAGAAGGAAAAAAGAAAGAAGGAACGAACAAAGGAATGAAGGAATAAAGGAAGGAATGAACAAAGGAACAAACGAAGGAAGGAAAGAAGGAATGAACAAATGAATGAAGGGAGGGAGGTAAGGACGAAAGAAGGAAGGAAGGAAGAGGGAGGGAGGAAAAGGAGGGACAAAGGGCATTAAAGTCTAATTACATGCAAAATGCTACTAGTAAACTAAAAAATAAGCATTAATTGAATGTGTACTATGTGTTAGACATTGTCCTAAGAGCTGTTTTAGTTAGGCATATTTAAGGGAAATGAGCAGTTAACATATTTGATGTGGAATATTAGAGCTAGAAGGGACCTTAAAGATCATTTAATCCATTATCCTTATTTTACATCCCAGGAAATTACAATTCAGCAAGTCACCTAAAGTCTCATGACTCGTGAGAGAAAGGATGAGAACGCCAGAGGTAGAACCTTCTCTATAATAATGTACTCCTCTTTTAAACTATTTTACCTCCCAGGACTGATATATCTAATATTGGCCATAAGGTCATCTTGACCTATGAAGATCAAGTATGAATCACTTTTTTTTTCTGGGCAAGTAACCTACTTACCTGTACCCAGAAATTAATCAGTATCAAAATGTCAAAATTGGCTTTAGCAAACCATTCCTTCCCCTCTCCTAAATAGTGCTCTGTGTACACCAAGCCTATAGAGAAATGAGAACTCCTTGTCTTCATTTTATTGAGTTCCTTCTTGACAGTTCCACTACTAATTTTCCATGTAAACTTCAATAATAACTTAACTCTCTGTGCCTTTTTTTCCTCTTTTGCAAAACAGAAACCAAAGTGCTTACTCTATTTTGAATGGCTGTTGTGAAGAAAACAAGTAATATATTTTAAATCAGTCTGGCAAACGAAAGGTCAAATTAAAATATAAAAAATGTTATAACCTAAAGTATCATTCACACTCCAAAAATAGTTTAGAAATCTTTCAATTACACTAAAATAAACAAAAGCAAAAACATTTGGGTCAATGTTCAGGATCCAGGGTTTTGATCACTGTATTTCCTTTTCTCCTTTTTTTGGGGAAAAAAAAAGTTGGTTTGAGGTAGGAATAGATTTTTAGAGATTGACCTAAATGTTGAAGCCATGACAACCTAGGCTTTTATTGATTATTAATTTGTTGGTTTGTTTATATTTGTTAATTCTATGTTAAATTGAAGCAATCATTTAAAAATAAATGTAAAAAGACAAATTATAAACTCCTTCTAGAGGAGGAAAATGGTATTGCCTAGAAGTAAAATTTTGGAGCTTATAGCTTTTTTTTTCCTTCTGAAGAACAGTATGGCCAATTCTTTCAATAGCTAGAAACCTAAGTAAAACTGGGTTTGACTTCAGATTTTATGATGGAATCTTGATCCAATTCTCTATCGGTGGGTGATAGGATGGAGATGATAGAGGAGAAGAAAGAATCTTGATCATTTATCCAAGTCTTTCAGGTCACTCAGAATTGGAGCTCTGCCTACACAGATTATTCATGGGTACTTTTTTGAGATTTGAATTTAATTTTTTTCCTTCAAGATCTTAAAAAAAATTTAAAAGATTATAAAAAGGCTCTTAACATTTATTGAACACTAAATATCTGTTACAAAACAATATTTTGATGATCTAAGTATAAATAAATCATAAGCATCCAGATTAAATTTCCTTTTAAACACATTGGTTTAAAAATTGACAAAAATGTGCTTGGAGGCACAATGTGCTTTGGGTTTTCTCAAACTCTAAATGTTTGAGAAAAGTGGAAGCCGTTTGCTACAGTCAGGTTAGCCTTTCCATATAAACTAGAACCAGAAAATCAAGAAAATAACATTTTAGAATGATTACTGATATATATCTTGTTAAACATCATTTGGCTTAAATTCTTATTCTCAACATTAGGAAAAAGGAAAGGAAGGGAAGGGAAGGGGAGGGAAGAGAAGGAAGGGGAAGGGAAAAGGAAAGAAAGAGAAGGGGGAGAAAGGGCAGGGAGAGGAAAGGGATACTCACAACAACCCTGGAAAATAGATTTTATTATCTCCATTTTACAGTTGAAGAGACTGAGATAGACAGAGATTAAAGGCTTACTCAGAGTCAAATGAATTAGTAAGTGTTTAGGACAGATTTAATTCAAGTTTTCCTCACTCTAATCTCAGTGTTCTAGATGATTCATTACCTAGCTGCCTAAAACTTATGATTAATAACACAGCTATAATAATAACAATAATAATAATCTAAGATGTATATAATATTTTAAAGATTGCAAAATGCTAAATAGATTAACTTATCTGACCCTTACAATAATTCCATGAAGGAGGTATTATAAGTCTTATTATCCCATTTTTACTAAGGAGGAAATTGAGGCTTAGAAAAAGGTTAAGTAATTTGCTCACAGACACAGTCAATAAATGTTATATATAGGATTCAAACAGTGGTGGTCCTGAATCAAAGTCTAGTAATCTATACATGAGGCTCCATTAAAATGGAGCTACAGTAGTCAGTACCTCCCTTTTATGAATTTGGCAGGCATACTAATTTAGCTACATAAAGACAGAGAAGATTCCCAATAGAAGGAAGAGTTAACATGAATGGATAACAAATTACTTTCATGTTGAAAGGGTTATATTTCTTGGAGAGAATTGTCATGATCTTCAGTTTGTTATAGATTCCCCATAGAAGTCTCCATCATCATCCTTGTCTCATTATGATTCCAAAACCAGAGTGTGTTGAAATATTTAACAATCGGATCTCCAAAGAAGGAAAAAAATTTAAACACTTTAAAATTTAATCTGCATTATTCATATTTTTGCCATCATTTTCTGGTCTTTACAACTAAAATAAATAATTCAAGCCCTTATTTTAACATTTGCTGATTCTTGAGATGTTAATATTAACACTAGAATTTTGCTATCTACTCTTATAATCTAGTTTGACCTGGCTCCAGCATACTTGTATCTAAAAATCATGATATGTCTTTTACCAGTCTACATAGATTTAGCTTCCTCTTTTCTAGAACTTCAAGAAGACAGGATGGGAGGACAGATAGGAGAGCAGTCTCACATTAAGAGCTAGCATTCAGAAGGCATTTCAAAATGTACAAAGCTCTTGCATATATTATCTAATTTAATTCTTACAACTGTGTATGGATAGTTACTATTATTAAACCCATTTTACAGAGGATGAAACTGGGACAGAGTGGTTAAGTGATTTACCCAAAATCACATAGCTAGTTAAGTATATAAGATAGGATTTGAACTTCAAGTCTTCTTCCTCCAAGTCCAATGCTCAATTCAATGCTTCACTTAGCTACCTCTATTAGTAGACATGCTTGGTTGGTCTTTTTATTTTTTTTTAATTTTTAGTTCAGTTACATTTTACACTTTTTTTTAACAATCAGACGGTTTCTTCAGAGGACAATCTTCACAAGGGTTCACAAAACCAGCTAGATAGTTTTTCAAAAGATTTCTAAAAAAGCACTTGTTCATCAATCAGGTATCTATTTCTTGGAGTAAGAATTTTTTTTAAACTAAGAAATCAGTTCTGAAATAAAACATAAATCACATGAAAAGATAAAGAACCAATTTCCAAAAGAAAATAGGGTAAAACCAAGTTGACTTATTGGTTAATTATTATAGTTATTTCAATAATTATGGGAACAATGCAGCATACCAAGTCAGGGTATCTGAATCTTTGTTGGTTTCTGAACCCTTGGGTTTCAGTAAATCTTCCTTTACCCCATATTCAGTATGAAGAGAAATACATTCTAAACTTACATAGGCATATATTCATAAGAAATAAAACAGGTTAATTTTCTTAATGAAAATTTTATTTGGTACATTAATTCTTAAGAATATAAGAATTATTATATTTAAGAATTATTAAATTTATCAGATTAATGAGATTTTTTAATCTGTTCATCTTTAATCAACAGCTTATAGTCCATCAACAAGAATTTATTAAATACCAAGCATTTACTATTCCAGCTGCTGGGGATAGAAGTACAAAGGATAAAACTATCCCTACTCCCACAGATTCTAATAGAGACAAATTCTTGTATATAAGAAATTCAAATTCACATATACAAATATAGATGTAGTTGTTTTTCAGTCATGTTTGACTCTTTGTAACCCTATTTGGGGTTTTCTTGGCAGAGGTACTGAAGTGATTTGCCATTTTCTTCTCTGGCTCATTTTACAGATGAGAAAACTGAGGCAGAGTAAAGTGATTTTTCAGGTTCACATAGCTAGTAAGTGTCCAAAGTCAGATTTGAACTCAGGAAAATGAGTCTTCTGACTCCTGCCCAAGTGATCTAGC
The DNA here is from genome assembly GCF_027887165.1 of Monodelphis domestica. Lineage (NCBI taxonomy): Eukaryota > Metazoa > Chordata > Mammalia > Didelphimorphia > Didelphidae > Monodelphis > Monodelphis domestica. The sequence goes on along the minus strand of NC_077228.1, from coordinate 217,974,197 downwards.
CACCCATCTTATTATTAATCCATGGTAAATATACATAGGAAGAGAATGTTGACAGATGTGATACACCCTGATTCCAAAAAAAGATGTGTTTTATGGGTTGTTAGCTCCTTCAGCCCTCCACTGATCATAAATGATTGTACATCCATTGGAACCACAGGTCATCCATGAGGAAATGAGTCTGTGTTTTAAAAGCTCTGCTGAGGTTCTCTTGGTTACTTTAATGTATATCTCTCTACACCCTTCTCCTGACTCCATTCCCAGACCATGAGCTGAACTGCCACAAAGCTGATCCCACTTTTTCTTTGAAATGCAACTTGTATCCACAGTAGGCTACTAAAGAAAACAAGTCCACTGGATTCTGATTTCCCCTTTGCTCGCTGCTGTTAATCAGCAACACACGGCTGCCACCTAATCTTGCGCAGGTCCAAGTTTTGCATGGTAGGGGGGAATGGCAGGGGTTCTTTATTCTTTCTGTTTGATACATCCTTCCTTCCACCTCTCAAAATCCACCACTGGGACAAGGAAAGGGCAGACAGGAGGGAGAGGGGGAGACTTGCAGAAAACTCTTTTCCGTTCTAACCTTTCATAGGCTGTGTGGTCATGACTCTGGAGACATCGACTTGCAGCGCCACAATGGGATTGGTTACTCTCCCAGAGCCCTCATGGGCCATAACCCTTTCCTTTCCTCTGGTTCTCTCTCCTCCTGTCTCCTGTGGCTCCACAGCTGAGTTCAGCATCTCCGGAAGAGAAAAATAAGATTCTAATACTGGTGAGATTTCAACACTTCCCTGCATGCTCCTCATTCCTCTCAGCCAAATCACCAGAAAGGTGTTTTTTGTTGTTGTTTTGGTTTGGTTTGGTTTGGTTTGGCTATCACTTTTTAGGCCAAAAAACATAAGGATGGTTTTAGTCAGTCAGTCAACAAGTCATTTTACTATGTAGAGAGTATTGTGTTCAATGCTCTGGGGATACAAAGGTAGACTGGAAAAAAAAATGTACATTCTCCTGAATCGACACATAAATAATTATATGCAAGAAATAGAGAGAGAATAAATAGAAGGTGATTGAAAAGAGAAAGGCACCCATATCTAGGGGACTCAAGAAAAGCTCCCTACAAAAGGTGGGAACTTGAACTGACTTACATATACATGTTATTTTTTCGATTTAAGTTTGTAAAAATATTTTTTAAAAGTAATTTTTTTTAATTTTGAATTCCAAATTCTTTCTCCCACCCCTTCCTCACCCACTGAGAAGGCAAGCAATACATAAATTATACATGTGAAAATGTGTAAAACATTCCCATATTAACCATATCACGAAAAGAAGCAAGAAAAATAAAGTGAGGATATTATACTTCGATTTACATTCAGAATTCATTAGTTCTCTCTCTTTGGAAGTAGATAGCATTTTTTTTTCATCTTGTATAGCTTGGAATTGATTAAAGTAGCTAAGTTTTTATGTTAAATTGCCACAATGCTGATTCCAGTTTTCCTTTGAAATGCAACTTATATCCACAATATTTTATTTATATATTTTACATTTTGTCTATGATACTTTTTTATCAAAATATTGCTTCCCCAATTATCTTTTTTTAGTTAGTTCTATTTTTGTAGGTGCTTTGTCTGAGACCATAATTGCTACCACTGCCTTTTCCACTTTGACTAAAGCATCATCAGTTCTGCTCCAGACTCTTGTTTTAACTATGTGTGGATGCCTTTCTATTTCAAGTATGTCTCTTAAAAACAATATTGCCAGACTCTAGTTTCTAATCCACTCTGCTATCTGTTTCTCTTTTATGGGTGAGCCACTAGAGTTGACTCTTGAAGATAATGGTGATAGTGATGACAAATTTATGGTTGGCAAAAACTTAGCTACAAAAACTTATCTCATTTGCTTTGAATTGTAATTAATAATTAAATGTTCCCAAAACCTTGGGATGTTTATTAGGAAAAGAAAAAAACTTAACATAGATTCCCTTTATACCTCTCTGGGGCTAAATCTTAGCCTTGTTGCTTCTGTTCTTTCTGTAGAATCTTAACCCTCTCCACTCCTATCTCCCCATGCTATTATGTGGCATCATATACACATACTTACAAGCAAAGCTATTCTCTAGAAATACTTCCTCCACTAGCACCAATCAGCTGATTTTTTTTTTACATCTGACCTGTTAGACCTAGAAAGGCAGCTTTCATTAAAAATTTTATTTTTTTAACTAGCACACATACCTTGAAAATAGACTACAACCAACCAATAAGAGATTCAGAACTTGAAGAGATCTTAGAAGTCATCAAGTCAAACCACTTTATTTTGCATATGAGGAAACTGAGGCCCAAGGAGGTTATGACTTGCCAGTGTCACACAACTGCTAAATACCTTCTTAATCAACAAATATTTATTATGTCTGCTATATCCCAGGCATTGTGCTAAGTTGTTGCTGACATTTGTCCTTCAATTCAAAGAAGACCAATGACAACCACAGGATTGTATCTTGACTTCTGCATGAATTGGATTTAAGTGAAGTAGAGTTGCACAAAACCATCAGTCTCACTGTCTCTCCTAGTCATCAAACTCCAGTGACAGGACAAAAGTCAGGACAATTGGTGATAGTTCCGGCCTCTCCAAACATCTGATCAAACTCTCAGCTCTCCATAGTGTGCCAAGTCCTGGAAATTCAAAGACAGAAATGGAAATATTCCCTACACTTATAGAACTTCTACTATGATAGCACAGTTACTTTTAGGAAGTAGGTCTCTCTTCTTCTTTGTCTCCATTTTTTGGGTAAATTCTTATGACCAATGAAGAGGGAATGTGCATGTGTGCCAAACTGACATCACATGGATGCGAAACCTGTTGATGATTCAGGGGTTAATCCAAAGTCTTGTCTCCTTAGTAGCTCTAAGTTCTAGTTAGCTTCACTGCCCTATATCCACAGATTATACCTATTATACAGGTCAGTCTTCTTAACAAGATAGTTTACTGGTCACAGATGATCTGGGGAAGAGTGTAGAAGCTCAGTACAACCTGTCCCCAATACTCGTAGAATGAGATTGGCACGAGAAGAACCACAATAAGGAAACTTTGAATGTCGTGCTCATAAGCAGGCCCTTGAGGACTTTGGCTAGATATTGAAGGCAGGGTGTGAGATTCTTAGGCCATGGATACTGCTATTAGTCTTTTTCCTGCTGGGTTCAAATATTGAGTTGTATGATTTCAGTCTTCCTATTGAGGAATTCTTTCATTCCAATACTTCCAGGATGAGCTGGGAAATCATCTTCCCTCTCTGGGTTTGGCTTCCTCACTCACATCCTCCAACATATACCTATTAGCATGGGAAGAAAGCATACTCAATGGTTATATGCTCTGCTAATAATATAAAATAGCTTAAAGATGTAAACAAGTACAAAAGGATATCTTAGAGGAAAGACTGGGAGGTCAGATAGGTGAGGGAGTCAGAGAAGGTGGGTTTGAATCCTGGCTCTGCTATTTACTATCTGTCTAACCTGGGCAGGCTTTTTAATTTCTTCATAAATTGATTATTTAATCATTTATTTTAAAAATTTTAGTTAATTTAATATAATTAAATTTCTCAGTATAGTGAGGCAATTTGGTTAGATGGCCTCTAAGATTCCACCTAAAGTCTAACTCTCCCTCCATGATTATGTGGTGATACTAGGAACTGTTAAGTAGGTCTCCAAGTCATACCTGTTGGCTCCCTGTTCGCTCTTCTCCTTTCTGAAGAGGAGCTTCCTCTCTGGCTCCTTATTCTGGTCTAATCACCTGTGCCATTCTCTTTTCCACAGAAGGCCATGTTCCATCCCCTTTCTCTGCAAAAAACCAGGTCCTAGGGGGAAGCCATTCCTTCTTCATCTTGGCCATGATATCTCCTGGTGGCAGTAGAGCAATGAAGGTACAGGATAATACTAGGGAAAAAATCAGAATACCTATTTTATACCACCAATAATCTTTGATCAATCCTTATTATTAGAAGTTCACAGGGGGATGTGGCAAAGTAGGGACACTAATTCATTGCTGGTGGGGTTGTGAATTGATCCAACCATTCTGGAGGGCAATTTGGAACTATGCCCAAAGGGCGATAAAAGACTGTCTGCCCTTTGAGCCAGTCATAGCACTGCTGGGTTTGTACCCCAAAGAGATAATAAGGAAAAAGACTTGTACAAGAATATTCATAACTGCGCTCTTTGTGGTGGGCAAAAATTGGAAAATGAGGGGATGCCCATCAATTGGGGAATGGCTGAACAAATTGTGGTATATGTTGGTGATGGAATACTATTGTGTTCAAAGGAATAATAAAGTGGAGGAATTCCATGGAGACTGGAACAACCTCCAGGATGTGATGCAGAGCGAAAGAAGCAGAACCAGGAAAAATTATACACAGAGATGGATACACAGTGGTACAATCAAATGTAATGGACTTCTCCATTAGTGTCAATGCAGTCCCTGAACAATCTGCAGGGATCTAAGAGAAAAAAACACTATCCACAAGCAGAGGACAAACTGTGGGAATAAAAACACCAAGGAAAAGCAACTGATCGACTACAGGGGTTGAGGGGACATGTCTGAGGAGAGACTCTAAATGAATGCAAATACCACCAACATGGAAATGGGTTCGAATCAAGAACACATGTGATACCCAGTGTAATCGTGCTTCAGCTAGGGGAGAGGTGGGGGTGGGGGGGAAGAAAAGAAAATGATCTTTGTCTCCAATTAATAATGTTTGGAAATGACCAAATAAAATAATGTTTAAGAAAAAAGAATTCAATCCCTAGAGGTAATGTTGTCCCTGCTTTCCAGAGTCAAACATCTGCCAGCCATCAGAAAAGCCCACAAACTCCCACTTATAGCCTTCCCATCTATTTTTTAGCCTCTACATGGGCTTCATGGCTAAGTGATTCTGTCTTTTAAAAACTATAATAGCTTACATTCAATGTAATTGATTGTTCCCATAATAGCTACTTTTGAATGCATTGTTTTACTCTGAGGTTCCACCTATTAGATTGGCCAATATGGAAATAAAGGAAAGTGATGAATGTTGGAGAGGATGTGGCAAAATTGGGACACTGATGCATTGCTGGTAGAGTTGTGAACTGAACCAACTATTCTGGAGAGAAATTTGGAACTATACCCAAAATGGTATAAAGCAATGCATACATACCCTTTGATACAGTTATAACACTACTGGGCTACTGGGTCTGTAACCCAAAGAGACAAAAAGGAGAGGGGGAAAGAACATACTTGTACAAAAATACTTGTAGCAATTCTTTTCTTTTTTTGTGGTAGCAAAGAATTGGAAACTAAAGGGATGTCCATCAGTTGAGGAATGGCTGAACAAATTCTGATAGATGTTGTTGATGGAATATTATTGTGCTGTAAGAAATGATGAACAGGATGATTTCAGAAAAAACTGAAAAGGCCTCCAGGAACTGATGCAAAGTGAAATAAGCAGAACCAGGAGAACATTGTACACCGTAACAGCAATATTGTGGGATAATCAACTGTGAAAGACTTTGCTACTCTCAGAAATACAATGATCCAGGACAATTCAGAAGACTTGTGATAAGGAATGCTATCTGCCTCCAGAAAGAGAACTGTTGGGAGTCATCTTTCACATCATTGTTTCTTTTAGGGTTTTGGATGTATCTCATTATTCTCTTACAAAAATAAACAATATGAGAGAATGTTTTGTATGATGATTCATGTATAACCCAGAAAAAAAATAAATGCATTGTCTTTTCCTGAATATACAGGGGGAAAAAAAGAAGTTCACAGGCTAAAACACTCCATTTTCCCCTTTATTTTCTTCATGAGTTTTTTTCCTTGAATGTTCCATATATATATATATATATATATATATATATATATATATATATATATTCTTTCATAACATGACTAATATGGAAATATTTATTGTATGATAGCATATATACAACTTATATTTCTTGTCAGCTCAAAAAGGGGGAGAGAAGAGAAGGAAGATGAGAATTTGGATTGCAAATGTCAGAAAACAAATGTTAAAAAAATTATTTCTGTATGGAACCAGGAATAAATATAATAATAAAGTTTAATTTGAATTTAATTTTTAAAAAAGGAAAAATATAATAAGGTCAGCAAGCTGACTAAATTATCCTGTGCCTCAACCCAGGGCCTAATATAAGCCAGATTTAACAAAAAGGCAGTTAGCATACCAGGGATGCTATCATAAGTAGAAAATATGACCCTCTCCTCTCTAGGCTTTTTCACTCTTTGAGTGACAGACGATTGTAGGCATCAAACCTTCCAAATGATGAGCAGGGATGAATGATTAACTTAAAGTCTATAAAAAGAGTTGATGCCCTAAAGAATTTTTTTAACCTATCTTCAAGGTCCAACATTTTGTGAATTATCCTTCCCTCTTCTGACCCAAGGATACACATTGTACCAGTGCCTGGAACCTCAGCACTGATCTCCAATTCTGGTTATTTCTTCAGTTTTTCAGTCTTTTCAGTTCCTCCTTTCCTATTACATGACTCTGATCTTTGTCTTTCAGAACCCCCCAGGCTATCTCTGCTTTTAATTGCTCATTCCAAGACCATCAGCCTTTTTAGCATCCTATATAGTACTGTGCTGCTCTTATTCCAATCTGAGTTTTAGTCTGCAACACCCTCACATTGACTATGGCAAGCTAATTTTAATGAAAGAATTTGAAACTATACTTCTTGGTGTCAAAAGCTAATACTAAACTCAACAAGTTTTGCCTTGCTAGCCTTTTGTTGACTTTATAGATATCTCTGAAGTTTAAGAGTATATATTTAGACTGGCCAGATGAATTTTAAAGAATTAGAATTCTCATCTCCCAGCCTCTTATAAATAATATTGCTATAGTCCTAGGACTCAAACAGAGAACAGATTCTTTTCATGAGTTTACCAATTGAGTGATCTTTTTAGAACTTGAATTTGGAGGTTTGAGGGAAATGGAAACCAGATCTTCCATCTTGTTCAAACCACATGGGAGGAAATGCATCAGTCAGGGTGACATAGAGAATCTGATTTCTGGAAGCCTTCTCCTTTGCATCCTTCCTTCATGCCCACCCCAAGTCCCTTTGCAAACAAGGGGAGTCAGAAAGTCACTAACTGATACACTAGTGAAACTACATAGGAGCCAAGGAGAGAGTTGCTTCCCCCATTCTTTTCTCTAAAGGGGACTTAAAGATCTTATCTCATCAAACTGGAAAAAGATTCTTTCCCAGTCTCAACTCTCTTCAGAAGATGGAAGAAATTAGGGGAAAAATCAAATTCTACTCTCCATCATAACCAACTATTTCCTTACAAACTTGCCTTTTTCTTCTCACCTATGAATTTGTCTACCTCCCTGACCCACCCACCTTTCACTTTTTAGAAAAGAACGTTAAGCAAACACCAAATCCTTGTCTGGTGTGCTTAATGATGGAAGTTGATAGAGAGTTGGGAATTCAGTTTTAATCTGTTTTAAGAGAGGGGAGGTACTACCCCTGCTTCAGAAGGAATTAGAGGAAAGGGGGAAGGAGTAGTGGACACTAATTCATTTGAATGTTTCACAAGAGACAAGGGAGGCATCATAACCTAGTCAAACAATTTTCCCATAAAATAGGCTTTACATATATATTAAGCTATATAGTAGTAATAAATAATAAGTATGTAACATACATAATATATATAAATATGTACACATGTGTACATATACAACATGCATGTGTATATATACATATAGATATATAAACCATCCTGGTTATATAAAACAATAAAACAGGAGGACATATCTATTTATATATATATGTGTGTATTACATATACTCCCATATCAAGTGTGCATGTATATATGTACATGGATATTTATATGTTTATGAGTATGTGTAGAAATATGTCTTTATACATTTATAAATATGTGCATATCCAAACATATGTTCATCTTTAGACTTAACAAAGACAATCCTTCCAGGTAAATGCATGCTTGGGCAAGGTCAGCCTCAAGCAATGTGTTCATATTCCATGGGACAAGTTCTAGAAGTAGGGCTGCTGCACACATACATACACATACACACACACACACAGCTCTATGAATTGCTTGGGCTACCCATTCAATGCCCTTTTCAGAATCTTAAGCTAAAATGAGAAATGAGAAAAATCATAGATTGACCGAGCAGCAAGACAGCTCAGAGAAAAGACAGACAGGAAGTTATATCATCTATGTGGGTCCAGCCATTGTTAAAATAGCAACTTCTTCCTATTCTCAGATCCAGGGGGAGGCAAGAGTCTTTGAAATATCAGTACCACCCCTTCCACCACCTCCAGCCTCTAGAGTTGTTAGAGCCAGGTCTAACTGGCTAGGAGGAGTGACTGTTCAATGTGAGTCTCCATTGGCAAATGCTACCAATCAAAACTTAATTTATCATTTTGTTGATTGTCTCTGTTTAAGAAAATGTTGGACAAAGTGTTAATAATTCAGATCAAATTTAAACATGAGTCCTGCATAAATTTCTTTCCTGAAGAACTGATTGCTAAACATTGACCAGTATGCCACTGACCAGCCCTGCTTCCAGCCAACCACTAAAGATATCATCTAAGTATCATCTGGAGAGCATCATGGTTATACAATGGGTGGAGGACTGGACACAAAGTCAGGAGGACCTGAATTCAAATTTTGTCTCAGATACTTATTGTGTGACAGAAAAAGTCACTTACTCATTTTCCTCATCTGTAAAATGGGAATGATGATGACACTTACTTCCCTGGGCTGTTGTAGGGAGAAAACAAGCTTATATTTTTAAAGCATTTTGCAAATCTAGAAGCCCTTCTTCTAGTCCAGGTATGGCCTAAGGAAGGAACAAACCCTGTGGAGAAATGCCCTGGTAACCACCAACAGAGTTGCTACAGCCCTATTTCCTCTGTAATCACAGCTATTGAAGACACACAAAAAAGCAGGATTTTGCAACCAAGATCCATATCCTTGGTATTGTAGAATGTTTCAACATCATAAACATATGGGTTTTTTTGTTTGTTTTTTTTGTTTGTTTGTTTTTTTATCAGTGGAAATAAGGCATTACCTTATTAGATAGAGGCATTACCATCTGCTTCACTGCTGAAACCTAAGGGCTTTCCATCAGACTTGCTTCTGAAATCTCTCTTTCCCAATTAGACTATAAGCTCCTGGAAAGCAGGAAATATCTTACTTTTCTATTTGTATACCCATCATTTAGCACAGTTCTTTGCACCTTTGTTGTAGGTTAGTCATTCTTAGTTGTGCCCAACTCTTTGTGATCCCATTTGGGTTTTTCTTGGCAAAGATGCAGAAGTATTTTGCCATTTCCTCCTTCAGCTCATTTTACAGAAGAGGAAAATGAGGCAGACAAGTTTAAGTGACTTGCCCAGAGTCACATAAGTAAAAAAAAAAAGTATCTGAGGTCAGATTTTAACTCAGATCTTCCTGACTCTAAATCCACAACTTTCCACTGTACCACCTAGCCTCCTTTTTGTACATAATGAGAACTTAATAAATGCCTTTTCCAGTTATTCATCAAATCATATTATGCTGATTACCACAGATAGTCAGTAGAAATACATTTAACATCATCATCGTTATTAAGCATGCCCATATTCTTTGGTTGTGGGGTGTATGGGGTGTTCAGGGAGGGGTGGTATCTCTGGTATGGAGGGCTTATCGTGCCCTCTTAGGGCAACTCTCCAGCCTCTGACCCCCACCTGACACCCAGCTCTCACTTGTGGCTCCCAGTAGCTGCTAGCATGTGGCAGCGGCCACACCCCGGGCAACAGCTTCGACAGGCCGGCCAAACCTTGTGAGGGTAGCCATTGGGTCATCGACCCCTGGTGAACCAGGGCTTTGCTCATCCAACATGTGAAGACTGCTTCGGCTGAACAGACGGAAGAAACCAACAAGAAGGTTCAACGGCTGAGATGGCCACATAGCAAAGCACTGTGGAGTGCTTAGGGCGTGTTGGAGCACAAAAGACAACATGGCCATCCAATGCAGCTGAGGAAGTCTCCAGGTGTAACGACTTTTCATGCCACTGGACCCAGGCTTCCAACACCAAGAGAGTGGGACTGTCTCTGTCCACTGGCTTTTCCACTTAAATCTCCTTCACGCACAAGTGTCTTTGTGCACACTCATCTACATCACAGATGAAAGCGCACAAAGACAATCGTCATCCTCGGTTACCGAGAGACTACTACTACTATTCTTTGGTTGTACTGAAATATCTCCAGAGCAAAAATTACATGAGATAAATTAATTCAATTGAACAAATGATTATTTGATTATTGCCTGGGGCTTGGTAATTATTTTGGTTACCCAGAAAGCATTATTCCTATACAGAAATCAGGGCATTTGGTACACAAGTAATACCAAACTAGGACAAATATTTCAAACAATGTGAGGATGATTAAAGTCATTCGTCAGTAGGCATATTTATAAAAGTGTCCCTCTATTCTGTGTAAAACTATTTCATTTAGTTAGAGGTTAATTTACTTCTCTCAATCAAAAATCCTTTTAAAATAGATATGGTGTAAAATTTTCAGTCCTTGTCATGATCCCTCACAAATAAGCTTTAAACCATTAGTAATCAAAGGTTGGTGGGACTGAACCAGAGCCAGTAGTTCCAGATACTTTGTTTTTTCCTAGGAAAATGGTCAAGGTAAAAAAAATCTGCATCCCATTTCTTTTGCCCCAAGTATAAATATAGTGCCTGTACTCTTCTTCCAAATGACTAAACTCCTTGCTGTTAATTCTTAAAGCAAGAGAAGACACCCCAGAATAAGAGAACATGTGTATTTAGGCAAAGGGGATAGAAAAGGTACAGACCTCTATACATGTGTGTATTCATGCGTGCACATGTAACATGGACAATATGTGAACTAGAGAGAAAATACCTGTATCATACATACCCATTTGTGGAGAATTAAGGAAGCAGTTGGGAGTATTTCTGTGTTAAGTATGTACATTCATGGAAAGGACAACTCGGAGAGCTCTGAACTCATTGATGTTGTTGATGAGCAATGTGGAAAGTCAGTCTTTTTTCTTCAAGAACTGTAGTATACCTATTCCCTATTAAAAAAGAAAAGAAAAGAAAAGAAAAATCTCCTGGTGATGATTTTTTAAAGATTCATTCTTCATGTTTTCCCTATACAAACACTGTAGTTTTCATGTATCTCCCAGAAGAATATGACAAGTCAAAAAACCAGAACACCCAAAAGGCAAGAAATACTACAAGAAAACTGCCCAGAACTTCTGAACATAAAAAATGAAATACCAAGTGAAAGAATTCATAGATCATCTCCCCCCAAAAGAATATATGACCACATTACAATGTAGACCCCTAGAAAGCCTTGACTATGTTTGCCTCCCTTTATATTCCCCAATGCTTAAATAGCCACAATGAATGACACACAATAAGGGCTTAATAAATGTTTGAGTGACTGATAAATTTGAGAAAGTATACCTTGTATTCATGTGACAGCAACATCTCCTTTTGACTTTGGATGCCATACAAAGGCATTATTCTCGCTGCTCCCATGCATGGGATTTTCAGTCTGGCCAACTGATCAAATCTGTGAGGGGACAAAATGATGATTGAGAAAAAGAATTCGCCCACTGTGCCATCTATCTCAGAACTTCGCCAGTGACTTCCCTCACTGCCTTCTCCAGTGGCTAATGCCTTTGCCTCTCAGAGAGCCTTTCACCTCCTCTGGGTATTTGTATCTATTTTTTGCCTTCCTTTATGTGATCAGTTTTAGCACAGGGGCTGGCATGTTGTAAGCATTTAATAAAAGATTGTTGACTTTTTCCTCCATTTTGTGGCACTCGATAGCTTGAGGACTGTAGGCTGTGAAATTCATCAAGGAGGTAATAGAAAGCAGTGGGATTCTTGAAATTCAGTCCATGATTTTAGGATCCACTAAATCTCACTGTTCCTGGAAGGGAAGCTGCTATTTATTTTATGTAAATCTCTCTCCTGGACCAGCAGGTGTCCCACAATGAACAAACCCTCTATGGAAGTTAATGTTCCCATTTGGTTTCTCTCATTAAAAAAAAAATGAAGGACAACTATGGAATCACCTCTTTTGACCAGAGAATCAAAGGTGAAAAGAAAATATCAACAGACAGAGAGAGGACACAGGTTCTTTCCCCTTCCTCTGCCCACTCTCCCTCCCCCCAATCTAATAAAGATGATTAAATTACAAGTCTTTTCTTCCTGTTGAAATCACTGCACATTATTCAAATATTAGAACTCAGGAAATAAGGCAGGACAACATCCCTCATGAAACCTTAGAAGGCAAAGCAGGGGTCCAAGGCTGGAGGCCTGCCTGGCTAGGCTGCTCTAATTAAGAAATAACCCTGCTGAGCAGAATTTAATCTAAATAAAAAAGAAAAGGAACTTGGTGAAACCACTGCCGCTCCAAACCCACCCCCTTCTCTCCTCACCTCCTCAAACACGCCTCATATCTCTGTCCCTGTTCAACTGTCTCAGCTGTGCCCCTGTTCTTAGCAGGTGCATCTCAGTCAAAGCCAAGACAGCCTTTCTGCTGCTAGACAAGCTTTTAATATTATGTCCTGGCATATTTGAATTGATCCAAGTGAACTGTTATTTATTAAGCTGATGCTACTGTAACAAAATATACTGCGCTTCACCAGGGGCTTTGAGGGATCATTTAAATATAGGCTATTAAATTTTTTTCATTTTCTTTTTTAATTATGAATTTAGCAAATATCCTAAAGTGTAATCATGTCAGTACACAAAGAACAGAAGAGGATTACATGTGAAACTATATATTATATATTTTATTTTTTTTAAGTATATATTAAATTTAGGGATAGTCAGGTTGCACAGTGGATCGAGGACCTGGCCTGGAGTTGGGAGTTCTTGGATTAAAATCTGTCCTCAGGCACTTCCCAGCTATGTGACCCTGGGCAAGTCACTTAACTCCAATTGTCTACTCCTTGCTTCTCTTTTGTCAAAACAGATACTAAAACAGAAGGTACAGGTTTAAAGAACAATAAAAACATAAAGAATATGTCAAATTTAGCATAATAGTGCCTAAAATGTCCTGCTTTTTTGTAAACCCTTCTGAAAATCTTTCTGTTCACTCTGTATTTTAAATATGCTTCTTTCATTCCATCATTTTAACTTTTTTCTTTTTTTTACACATTATGAGTCTAACAAACATGTACATTCTTATACCTGTAGGCAGTTGAGTGATATGAGTAGATGAAGAAATGAATGTGAGGTCAGAATGACCTAAACTTTTATCTCCTAACTCCATACTGCCTTACCTTTGATTGTATCAGAGACAGGTAGGTGGTAGAGTGGGTAGAGTGGTGAAGCTGGAATTAGGAAGACCTGAATTCAAATCCAATATTGGATATTTGCTCCTCATTACTTGTAGAATTTGTTATTTATGATTTGTTAAATTTAACCAATATGTATCTTAGAGTCTGCAAATTTTTTTGTTTTTATTTCTTGTTGGGTTTTTTTCCTTTTTTGGAAGTAATCCATGAATTCCTTCGCTTGCTATTTCATTTTCTGTGTTCAGGTGTTCTTAGGCAAGACTCTGGGCAGTTTTCTTAGGTATTTCTTACATCATGGTGTTCCAGTTCATTGACTTATCATGTTCTTCTAATAGACCTATAATCCTTAGGGGTTTTTTTTCCTAACAAGCAATATGTTTTGCTTGTATAATGGGCATATTTTCTTTTAATGTTGGGTTCTTGGTTGTTGTTTCCTTTCTCCTGCACCATGCTTCCCTTCTGTTTGCATTCTAAGCCATTATTCTCTCTTTTGTTTTTTTGGTGAGGCTAGCCACGGAATATTCTAGTTTTTCCATTTTACTGATTATTTCTGCTTTGCAGGCCATAAATTCTACTCTCACAATTCTCATTTCTCTTTTAAATCATTCTGGAACAGCACATTGTGTATCTACACTGTCCTCAATTTCCAAAGGGTACTGTGTCTTATCAAGTGTTGGATCAATTTCCTTTCTTTATAGCATTTATTCAAAGATGCCTAGTCTCATTTCCTAGATCTAAAAGCCATGTTTGAGGTTTCTGAGTTTTTTCCTTAGATTTCTGGTAACTCAAGGGTTTTTTTTCTTTTTCTCCTGTTGCTCACTTCCTGACTCCCTTCTGATGGTGGTTTCCCTGGGAATTGGATTTCAAAGCTTCTCTGACTCTTCCCATGCAAGTCAGTCCTCAGTTCATAAGCCTCGGGCTCTGCCCCAAATAACTTTTTAGGGAGCAGAACTAGCCCCAACTAGATAACAATATCTCCTTCAGGCTTAGTAGAGTGCTAATACAACTCCCTCACCTACTACAATGTCCTCTACTATACCCTCTGCTCCTCAGTTCTCTGGCCCCGAAATACAGAATACTACCACTTCAGAGCTAATGTATCTAGAGTTGATTTCTTCAAAGTTTGGCTCTGATGCCATGGAGTGGTTGTTAGAATATGGAGTTGAGTTCTATTTCAAGCTTGAACATATGTTCTGCCCCATTCCCTCTGTTCCTCCACTCTCTTGAAAAACATATTTTTGCAATACAGAAAACTGCTCCAGCACTAGCCACCAAGGCTTCAGCAAAGTTCTGTACCCTCGAGCCCAAATCTCCAAGGCACTATTGTGAAAAAAGGAAGGAGGGTTTGGGGTGTCAGCATCAGCTTTGTTGAAATTCCATGGATTGGTGGGTTGGATCATGAGCCTTTCTCTCAGTCTCAGTTTTCTCATTTGTGAAGTGGAGCACCTAATCATGACTCCTTCCTCCAGTTTCCCTTCCCTTCCCTTCTCCTTGACCTTGACCTTCAGAGTGGGGTGATAAGTACCTAAAGTAATATGGTAGCCAAATTGAAAATAGAAAAATAGAAATAGAAAAATTTAGAAATTTAGAAAATTTAGAAATTTAGAAAAAATAGAAAAAAAAATAGAAAAGGGACAGATGGGAGAGATGGAGGAAGAAGCAAGGAGAACTCCCTATTTGGAAACCTAGGTGAGTGGGAAAATGATTATGCCTTTGAAAGAAATGGGAAAGTTGGAGGAGAAGCTGACGGTGAAAAAGACAATGGGTTCTTCTTTGGCCGAATTGAGTCTAAAATGTTAACAGTATCGCTAGGAAGAGATTTTCCACAGACTGTTAGGACAACATTCAGTAAAGAGATTAGAGTTTACTATAGATTATTCAATTAATATTAACTGAGAAGCCACTTAGAGCTGAATGAAATCTTGACAAGTCAAAGTGGAAAGAGAATAGAAGGTATCAGGTCTGAAATGGCTGAAAGACAACAAAATCAGTGAAAGGCTTTGGATGGGCATTGTTATTGCTACAGAGACAATCTATGTTTTCATCTGCCCTGCCTTAGTAGGATACCTTCATAATTCAACACCTCATCACCTCTTAACTGAATTATTTTAATAGCCTCCTAACTGTTCTCTCTGATACAAACCTCTCCACTCCCATCCATTGTCCCCTTCACAAAGCTACCATCTTAGTTCAGTCCTTCATAACCCCTCACCTGGACTATTGCAAAAATCTCCCCACCTGGAATCCCTCTTCACTCTACTCCATCCTCCATAAGACTACCTAAGTGGTTTTTCTAAATTGAAGGTCTGACTGTGTCACTCCCCTACTCAATTAACTCCAGTGTTTCCTTACCACCTCTAGTATCAAACATAAGCTCTTCTGTTTGACTCTTCACAACCAGAACTTAAATGACCTTCTTAGCCTTATCATATAGCTGCTTTCATGCATTAATCTGATCTTCTTACTGTTACAGCTCATTCAGGACATTCCAAGTCCTACCTTCACAGGGAGTCTCCATGCTTGATATGCCATCACTCTTCACATTTTCATCTTCATTGTTGTAGTTTCCTTCAAGACACAGCTTTAGACATACAATAACGCCTTTAATTATGAGACCTTGCCTGATTTCCCCCAGCCCTAATGCCTTCCTCTTCCTAAAAATTAACTTGCAAATATTTCTTATCCATGAAGTAAGGGAAGCTAAGTGTATAGAGTTACAGTGCCTAGAGTATCAGACTCATTGTCCTAAGTTCAACTCTGGCCTCAGACATTATGTGACCCTGGGCAAGTCACTCATGCCTCAATTTCCTCAAAAGTTACATAATTAACTGGATGAGGAAACAGCAAATTCTTCAATATCTTTGCCAAGAAAACCCCAAATGAGTTTGACATGACTAAAATGACTATACAACAACAACAATTTTGTTTGTATCCTATAATAGAGTATTTGGGGCCTGTTTACAGTGTTGTCTGTAAATTTAAAAAAAATCCTTACCTTCATCTTAGAATAAACTCTATGTATTGGTTCCAAGGCAGAAGATTGGTTAAGGACCAGGCAATGAGGGTTAAGTGACTTGTCCATGCTCACATTGCTAAGAAGTGTTTGAGGTCAAATTTGAACCCAGGACCTCCCATCTCTAGGCCTGACTTGTCTTGTAAGGAAAAGGAACTATCTGTGCAAAAAAGTCACATAGTTAAAAAAGAACTGGATTTCAACTTAGATCATTGGGTCCGGTCATAGGTTTCTGTGAATGAAGTCTCAGGAAAGTCACTATTAACTAATCAATCAATAATTACTAAGTGGCTGCTATATGTGCTATGTAAGCTAAGGATATAAAAAGAAGTAAAAACCAGTTCCTGGCCTCAATTTCAACTAATGGGAGAAACAACATGCAGATAAATATATATATAAATCAATCTATATACAGGATAAGAAGGAAATTATTAACAGAGGGAAGACACTAGAATTAAGAGGGGTTGGAGAAGGCTTCCACTAAGCCTCAGGTTTCTAATATGTAAAATGGGACCAGAATAAAATGGATTACAGGACCTCCCAGGTTCCTTCCTCTTCTAGGTTATCTTAGCTAGTTGTATTATCCACCTCACTTTCTTGAGCCCTTATGACAGCTGGATCTGGGGCTGCCACTTCTTTGCTTCAGCACCAAGTCGATTGTGAGTAAATATGATCACCCTAGTGATAAAATTCTGGATGTATTTCTGGGGAGAGCATATTGGGAGCAAAATCTTTGTAAGCCTTCATTCTGGGGAAATCACTGTTTTTATAAATTCTCCTGGAGTCTCTAGTTTTCTTCCCTGGAGATCAAGCAGCAGTTAGCTCTGGTGACATTGAATATCACCCCCAGGAGAGCAAATTAGAGTCAGGTCAGGCAGGGCTGTGGAAAGCAGCTGAGAATCATTTGGTGAGTCCTGAGCCAGGAGAGGCCATAAGATGAGAGGACAGGACGAAGAGCTGGAATAGAAGTGCTGGCAAGCGAACTGGTCTTGAGGTTTCTGCCATGAGCACAGAGACCAACAAGATTAAGGAAAGTCAGTCAGTCAACATATCTTTATTAAGTGCTTACTCTGTGCCAAGGCACTGTGCTAAGCTCTGGGTATACAAAGAAAGGCAAAACAGTTCCTATTCCTCAAGGACATTCTTCACATTTTAATGGGGGAGAAAGTAGGTAAATAATGAGGTACATACAAAATATACATAGTATAAATGGGAGGTCATTTCAGAGGAAAAGGCAGTAGGAAAACTAGCAGTGGAAGAAATGGGGGTGGGATGGGGCAGGTGATTAAACCAATAAAAGACTCTGATAAAAGAAAGGATTTGGGCAATCTATTGGAGGAATCCAGGGAAACCAGGAGAGTGCTCTGTCTGTGCTCAAAAAAAAGTTAGTCATGATGCAAGTGGTAGACCATCCAAAACAAGATATTTCCTGAGACAGATATTGCTATAATAACTGATTACAGAGGAATGGACTATCATGAGAGAGACTATTCTAGACTCTTCAATCTACCCTGGAGTCAGAACAAGAAGCCCAGTGATGGCGAACCTTTTAGAGACAGAGTGCTGGGGCCCACACCCACCCTACCCCCCAGACCAAGTGCTGTATCCATCCCCCCACCACAGGTTGGGTGTGTCTCACCTACTCCCTACCCCCACACAGGGGAGGGAGAAAGCACTCCCATTGGGCTGCTAGGCAGAGGGGCAGGTAAAGTGAGGAATTCCTCAGTGAGTGTAGAGAGGGGGAAGGTAGTTCCCTGAGTTCTCTGCTCCCCTCCAGCTCTGCTGTCTGTGAACTACCCACCTTACCCCCTGTACATTCCCATTGGCTGCTGGGCAGAGGGGCAGGGATGTAAAAAATGTCATCAGGCACAGTGGAGGGGGGGAGGAGAGCAGCCCCACCCAAGTACCTCTCACTTTCTAGTAACAAACTGGGAAGGAGGAGAGGGAAGGTGGCCAAGTGCCCACAGAGAGCTCTCTTTGTACCACCTTTGGCACCTGTGCCCTAGATTCACCATCACTGACCAACCCAATGTCTTCTACTCTTTTTCTACTTTGACTCCTCAAGATTTCATCCAACTCTAGGTGGATTGTCAGTCAACATTAATTGAGCACCCTAATCTAATCTAATCCCTTTATTGAATGTAGTCCCAAATCACTAATAACTTGTTGACAATCTCTGCCTGGAGGTACTATCAGCATTTTAGACTCAGTATGGCCAAAAAGAACTCTCTGTTGTTTGCACTAAGTGAACTTCTCCTCCAAATTTTCCTATTTCTTTCAAATACACCATCATCTCCCCACTCACTCAGGTTTGCAAATACGGAGTTTTTCTTGTTTCTTCCTTCATTTCTTTGGCCATTCAGATGCCAAAACCTGTTGATTTTGACTCTATAACATCTCTACCACCTGTCTCATTTTCTATACTTATACAATTTGGCTGCCATCTTATTTTGGGCACTTTTCACCCTAGTCCAAAGGTCAAGGTCAAAGAGAAGGGAAGGGAAGAGAAGGGAACAGATGGAAAGGTGAAAAGACAAACATAGGGGAGTGAGGGAATGGTGAGGAGAGGGGAGACAAAGCAAACAAAAATGAGGAAGGAAAGGAGAAAGAAAGGAATAGGAAAGGAAAAGAAAAAGAAAAAGAAGGCACTTACATTTTATTAGGAAGACACAATTGTAAATAAGTTAGAATATGAGGAGGGAACAAGCACTAACAGCTAAGGGCATTAGGGAAGTCTTATAGGAAGTGACAACTGAGCTGATCTTTGAAGGAAGATTCTTTTGGCAGGTGTATCAAGAAAGGATTGAAAGGGGAAAAACTGACCAAAAAAATTCCAATTAGCAAGCTGTTGCAATAGTTTGGGCTAAAGGTGACGAGGGAGGGAACTAAGACTGTAGGTACATGAGTGGTGAAGATACAAATAGGAGAGAGGATAAGAAGTTAGAATCAACAATGCTTGAAAATTGACTGGATACATGAATGGGGAGTGGTAAGAAAGAGGAAAGCACTCAGAATGACTCTATAGTTGGGAAATGGAGTTACTTAAAGGATGTTTGTATTTCATCAAGCTTACATTTCACTACTAGGAACCACTTGTACTGACTTTTCACAAGATAAGTATCAACTGGACCCTAATGAATGAACCCAATAACTTTCTATTTTGAACATTAATTGACACTAAGGTACTGGTAAACATGTAGTTTATACTACATTATATGGATTGGTAAAATTTGTAAAATGTTAGAGTTGGGAAAGACTTTAAAAATAAAATATAAGATAGTGAGAAGATTCTCTTCCAAAAGACACCAAAAAATGAAGAAAGAAGAGGTTGTCCTCTCTCTCCACTTAAAACAAAAGTCAAAATAAAGGCCTCAAAGACCAAGAAGATTCTGTTTGCACTATGATGGTCATAGAAAGTCATATATGGCTATATGGTCATAGAAAGAAGAAAATATGAACATCTATCTTTATTTATCCCAAAACATAGACTCCAAAGACAGTCCAGGTACTTTGGGTAATATGCCCTAATAGGAACAAATTTGACCTCTATGCCAAAATCATGTTTCCTTTGATCACTAAATCTGCTGTGAAGATTTCAACATTCATGTGGGAATCTTTGACATAATGCCTAATATATATTAGGTAATTAAATGTTTATTGATTGATTGATCCAATCAACAGGTCCAATAAAGAGTCAACTAAACTGACAAGAAGCTGTATGACACTGATGTAGTCTAGGTCAAAATATTGATCTAGCTTGATAGCTTGATAGAAAGAAAATATCTGATTATGCCTGACCTGTCCCAGACTATACCTTGAATATGGCCAAAAAAAATTGGAATCATCTAAACTGAAGGTGTCAAACACATGCCTGGAAGCCACAATCTGTACTAGATTAAAATATAATCAGGAAGTATTTAGCAATATAAATAAAAATAAAACATTGATAACAATACACTTTAAAAACTAAGTGAATATGCATCCTGCTGGGATCCTTTGGTACCAATTAGTAGCTATCATTTTTTTTTT
This sequence comes from Monodelphis domestica, assembly GCF_027887165.1. Taxonomy (NCBI): domain Eukaryota; kingdom Metazoa; phylum Chordata; class Mammalia; order Didelphimorphia; family Didelphidae; genus Monodelphis; species Monodelphis domestica. Next base: position 217,953,823 of record NC_077228.1, on the reverse strand, counting down.
TAGTTTGACATTACTAATCTAAACTACATCTAAATAAACTGCAGAAAATTAAGTTTTCACTATTAAAAAACAAACAGGGTGGGGCAGCTAGTTGGCTCAGTGGATTGAAAGCAAGCCCCAAAGACAGGAGGTCCTGAATTCTAATGTGGCCTCAGATATTTTCCATATATATGACTATGGGCAAGTCACTTGAGCCCCATTACCTAGCCCTTTCCACTCTTCTGCCTTGGAACCAATTCATCGTACTGATTCCAAGATGGAAGATAAGAGTTAAAAAACAAGCAAACATGAAATGTCAGAACTAGATGGACTATTAAATATCATATATTCCAACTCCACCTTTTTAATGAGGAAACTGAGCTAGAGATGGAAAATAACTTGGTCATCATCACAGAGATGATAACTGGCAGCCAAGGCTCAAATCAAAATCTCTTCACATACTCTTTTTCTTAGACCAAGCCCTTTAAGGATACACATCGTGTCTGCCACTTCTTTTATACCTCTATAGCTCTGATCATGTACTTTTGTGCACAGTAGGTACTCAATAAATACTATTGAATAAATAATAAATCATTTATATATACCTGACATACATTTTTTCAGGCCCTTCTTGTAGCTGGCTATAGCACACAATCTCCTGCCTCTTCCCTAGACTCCTAGATGATAGAATTGTCCGTAATTGTCCTAGATATAGCAGCTTCCTTATTGGAAATATGCTCTCTCCTGCTCATGATTGCCAAAGGGGAGGACTTCCAGGTGAACTCCTAGAGCACAATACCAGGTCAGGTTAGAAGCTGGTGGCAATGCTGAAACCTAAAGGAATGACCTTGAACCTTCTAATCACAGGCCTTCATCACTGGATCTCACCTTCCTTCTGCCTGTCCACCCTCTTACTGTACCAGTCCTTGCGATACTGAACTTTTGCCTGCCAAAGAACATCCCCTACTTCCTCACTGTTCACACCCTCATTGCTATCCATCTCAACCCTACAGCACCCCCACATATACACTTTTCTACTCCAGAAATGCCTGACACTTTCTATAGTGCCCTTTGAAATATCTCCTTGGTGACTATTTTTTAAAAACCAAAACTTCCTCTTTTGCTATTTCCATCTTCTGGAACTCACCCAGACCAGACTCCTTGCCATAACACTGTATCCCTGGCTACCTTTTCTAGCACTAGCTTCATTTTTGCTCATACTCCCAAGTCACTGATGAAGGCAGTCGGAATAATCCTTTTGCCCTTTATTCATTTCTAATCTTTCCTATACTACCATCACTCAACAAATGCTCCGTTGAGGTTCACTCTATCCAAATTTAACACCCAATCCAAAATCTGACAGCCATTATCTATCAGTCTATAGGATATTCTCTTTCTTTTCTCAATGAGTTCATTACTAGTTCTCAGTCTTTTTCTCACCCCACCTCACCCCTCCCAGGTCAGATCCTACCTTCATTCTAGGGGACTTCAGCATACATGTTGATGTTTCCTCAAATGCCTGGCTACATACAAGAATGTTCATACTCTTGAACATACCCACATATATACAAGTAAGTTCATATCCTTTCTATAACATACAAATATTCCACTTCAATTTTCAATAACTCTTAATTTCTTTTATCTAATCATAATGTTTTATATTCCTCTCTCCCTATGTCATAATCCCTGCTAAATCTACTATTTTTCCTCATGTTGACTTTCAATCCCTTTAACTGAAAATTAACCCACAATATGAATCTATTCCACCACCCGTGCTTTGACTACACCCTCTTTCCTTCCCAATCTCTACCCTTTAGTGAATCCATTCAACTTTATGGTAAACTGTACTCTTTAATCTCTTCTTCCCTTATCCTACTCATAATCATGCCTCATCAAATCTCATCTCTGCATTATGCCCACCGTCTGCCTCTCTTTCACCCCTCCTATATTCTGAATGGGATTAAAACGAATCATGAAACTATACTAGTTGGATACACTATAAATTTATGTAAACTAATTTCAATAGGACCCTCATTTCAGTCCTTAACCTCCCTAATTTATTCCCTCAAATTTCACCAAAATATTGAGACCATGGACCAAGAACTCTTTCTTTTTTTCTCTTTTTCTCATTTCAAATCCCTCTGCCATCCTCTCTCACTATTTCTTTCTTCACTTCAGTCTCTGATGATGAGATGGCAGTTCTGCTTGCTGAGGACATCTACTCAAAATGTATCCTAGATCCTAATTTCTTCCTTCTCCAACAGATTATCTCCACTGTGATCCCCATTTTCTCTACAATCTCAACTTTCTCCCTTTTTATTGGTTCCTTCTCCACTATCTACAACAACTGATTCTTCTGTGCTTAAAAACTTTCACTAAATCCTACCATGCCTGACAGCTCATCAGACATCCTATTTATATCATTCTATTTCTCCTCCTTTTGTCAGATAAACATCTCTACTTATCAGCTCCCCCCTTAAAGTTACCCATTATTTCTTAATTCCCAGATCTAATGGTCTTTTCTCAATCTTCACCCTTCTTGACTTCTCTATATCAGTTAGCATTGTTGACCAATATCTTCCTGTATACTTTCTCCTCAGAGTTTTAATGATTCTTTCTCCTTCTTACCTGACTATTTCATCTATCCTTTGATGTTTTCCATCCATGTCAGTAATCCAATAAGCACTTATAAAAAGCCTGCTAAGTGATGGGGGAACAAAAAAGAGAGAAAAGACAGTCTCTGCCTTCAAGGAACTTGTAATATAATGGGGGAGCCAACATAGAAATAAATATATGAAATGCAAGCTATATATACAAGACAAATAGAAAATATTTAATGGAAGGAAAGAAGGCTTTCAGTAAAAGATGGAATTTTAATTGAGATTTAAAGGAAAATTGTAGGTTTCCTCTAAGGCCCTATTCTATCTTTTTTTTTCCCCCCTCTACATTATCTCATTTGATGATTTCATCAAAGTCCATGAGTTCAATTATCATCTTTATGGATATGATTCTCAGGTCTATATTTATACCATCTTAGTCATTTTCTTTGAGCCAGGTCTCCATCACCAATTTCTTGTTGAACATTCCAAATTAGATGTCCTACAGGCATCTCAAATTCAGTATGTCTAAAATAGAACTCATTTTTCTACAAGAATCAACCTCCTTTCGAACTTCCCTGGTTATTGTAGATGTTAATATTCTCCTCCCAGTCACTCATTTTAGAAACTTTAACCCCAGGTTCATATTCTTGATCTTCATATATCCAATTGCCAAACTTATCATTTCTACCTTCACAATAACTCTTATATATGTCCCATTTTCCCTATTCACACAGCTGTGTTCCTAGTTCAAGATCCTATCACTTCTTATCTGGTTTTGCAATAGTCTTCTAATTGGTCTTCCTACCTCAAATCTCTCCCCTGTCTAGACCATTCTACATATAACTGCCAATATGATTTTCCTAGAACAGAGTTCTGATTGTGGCTCCCATATATTCAATAAACCACAATAATTCTTAATTACTTCTAGATTCAAATATAATCTCTTCCCTTTGGCATTTAAAGTTCTTTTTAAAGTCCCAACTTGTCTTTCTAGTCTTAGTACAGTTTATTCATCTTTTCAGTCAAATTCCAGTTTCTCCTAATAACTTCTAGAATGAAGTATTTGGATTTTAAAGCCCTTCATAACTTGACTTTTCTTTTCAATCTATTTACATCTCTTCCCCCCCCCCCATGTACTCCTGATCCAATGATTCTGACCACTTGTTATTCCTTGTATAAGACACTTAATCTCCTAACCTTATGCATTACTTCCATGCTTGGAATTCTCTCCCTCCACATTCCCATCTCCGAGTTTCCATGGTTTCCTTCAAGTCTCCCTAAAATTCCATCTTTTATCAGAAGCCTTTCTCAGTCCTTCTTAATGTTAATGCTTTCTTTCTGGGACAATCTCTTATTTATCTTTTTTAGATCTTGTTTGTGCATAGTTATTTGCATGTTGTCTTCTCCTTTAGATCATGAGCTCCTTAAGGCCCCAGGCTGTGTTAGTATTTCTTTGTCTCCAGCCCTTAGCACGTAGTAGGAGTTTAACAAATGTTTATTAATGTTAACTTGATTTAGCTTGATTCCATACATTCTGTGGTCTAGCTATACAGGAATACTTGTTGTTCCTTACACAAATATGTTGTTCTATACACACATTCATTTTCCCATCTCATGCTTTTGCACTGGTTGTTCCTCATGTTTGAAATGTTCTCTTCTATAAAATCTGCTTTTCTCTAAGACTCAGCTTGTGTCGCCTTTCTCAGTACCCCCTAAACGCTAATGCCTTTCTCTCCAAGACTATTTTTCATCTACTCTACATTTATGTACGTATATATGTATTGATTCAGACAAATATTGTCTTCTCTGTTAATATATCAACTCCTTGAGGTCAAAATTGTTTTTGCCAATTTTAAAAAATCTCCAGCACTAAGCCCAATGCTTGATACAAAGGAAATATACCTAATAAACGCTTCTTGATAGACCAGTTATCTCATTTGGTCCTTACAAAAATCCTTGAAGGTCAGGAATATAATATTATTACCTCCATTTTACAGATAAAGAAACTAAAACTTAAAGAAGTTAAGTATAACTAAGATGATAAAAGATCTGCCCTGTAATTGAATCCAAGTCTTCTGTCTTCAAAAGTCATCATTTCTTCCTAGAAGAGTATCAAGTGAATAAATGCTCAAGGATATTATTTTCTTTGCTATCCAAATAGTAAGAGAACACAGAAAAAGGAGCGGAAAAGTAGTTAATTTTTTATTTATGATCCTCTATAATTAATTCATAAAAGTGGATTACATTTTCAAACATAGCAAGTATTTCAATGTAGTAAAAGAATATAGATTTATCTGGTAGCTAGGTAGCACAGTAGATAGTGATGGACATGGAGTCAGGAAGACCCAGGTTCAAATACAACCACAGACATGTATTAGCTATGACCTCCTTTGCAAGTCACTTACCTTTTGCCTGTCTGTTTCTTCATCTATAAAATGAGGCTAACAATAGCAGATATTTCCATGGTTGTTGTGAGCCTAAAATGAACTAAGGTTTGTTAAGTGCTTTGCAAACCTCAGAGCACCATATAAATGGCAACTATTATTATCATATGAAACAGCTAAATGATGCAGTGGATAGAGTGCTGGGTTTGAAATCGGGAAGATTCATCTACATGAGTTCAAATCTGGCCTCAGACACTTCCCAGCTGGGTGACCCTGGGCAAGTCACTTAACCCCCATTGCCTAGCTCTTACTGCTCTATTGCCTTGGAACTTAGTATTGATTCTAAGACAAAAAGGTAAGTGTTTAAGAAAAAAAGGAAGAAAAGAAAAATTCATGTTGAATTACAGAAATATCTGCGTTTAACAAAGAGACTACCTTCTGTGCTGTAAAAAAAATTAATTTAAGAATAATAGACTATATTGTTGTTGTTAATGAAAATGTATCAAACCTGTGAGGATTTTCTCTTAGAGATGATGTTCCATGAGATCATTTAAGAGGAAATCAAGTGACTTCGATGTCATGTGGCCAATAAGATGAAAGACTAGATAGTTTTCTAGGACCCACTAACTCAACAACATCCCACAAGAGAAATGCCAGCCATTAAGTGACCCAGTGACCCAGGCCTGGAGTCAAGAAAACTCTTCTTCCTGAGATCAAATCTGGCCTCAGATTCTTACTAGTTATGTGACCCTGGGCAAGTTACTTAACCCAGTTTCCTCATTTGTAAACTTGACCCAGTTTCCTCATGTGTAAAATGAGCTGAAGAATGAAATGGAAAAGAGGAATGCATTGGAGAAAGATCAATAATAACTGAATCCATATGATAGAGATGTAAATAGTCCAATAAGGTAATAATGGAGACGTGATTCATAACAGACATACTCAGCACTCCTGCCCCATCAGCCTCCACATTCTAGCAGGGTTAGAAAAACAAACAAGCTATAGACTTTTGCTTTGGGACAAATTCAGGGATTTCCCTTCTACTGAAGAGCCTCTATTAGCATGCTCCACCTTTTCCTTTTCCCTATTGTCCTGTTATAGCAGGTATCAGGTGTCAACTCTGCCTGGCAATGTGGGGAGGAGGAAGGAGCTCAGAGAGGAGGAATTTTACTTCTTGCTGCCTAGAATGGTCCCTAGATTAGAGAATCTCAAGACTGGAGAGATTGTTCCCAGAATACGGACTTTTTTAATCCTTAAAAAAAGTGAAAGATGCTGTTTCAGTCCAACCGGGTCAAGGAGAGAACTGGAGTGGAAGGCTGCTGTGAGTTTTAAGGAAAAAGGGGCTGAGATCCATATGGAGTCAGTCCTGTCCTAGAAGATTCTTGGGGAAGGGGCTGTGGCTAATAAAAAAGCAAATTATCCATTATGGAAGAGAGTTGAAATAGTCTGATGGTCCATGCTTAGGGATAAATCCACCACCAAAGAGTGGAAGAGCCAGAAAGTGAGTGACAAAAAGTCATAAGAGAAAACTCTAAAAGTGAAAAAGATTTAAAGAGGAAGAAAATTCCATTTAAATCACAAGTTAGAGCACAAATAGCTAAATCAACAGAGAAGATACTAAGATTAGGAGAGAAGGCTAGTATCAAAACATCTCAAAGATTACATACATCTCTAAATAAATAATTCATGACAAAGTAACATGAATCAACACATGATGAATCAGAAAACTATGGATTCACAAAAGAGTATGGAATTGTAATAGGATATTCTAGATGCTTTGTGAGAGAAATAAGAATTTTAAGAAAAGTTAGAAGGTAAATAAATCACAGCATTTATGTTCTACTCAGTAGGAGGAATTAGCAGAAGAAGAAAAAACTTGAATCCACAGTGGCAAGTCTTTCCAAAGAAGTTAAAGAAAGCACTAGAAACTGGAAATACAAATATACTGAAGCAAAGGACAATCTGAGAGAAAAAATAGAAAGTAATCTTAAGAGAACAAATGATTATAATATAGACAAAATGAAGGAAAAAAGAGTCACATTTAAGGAAGAGGGGAAAAGTTAATTTAAGCTAAATATAAAATGTGAGAGACTTTTAAGTTAGCTTTTTGTCAATTTAGGAGAAAAAATTCCAAGGCTTTGGAGCCTGATGGAGTTCTGGAAATCCATATAAATCTAGCTCCACCTCTGTCCCTGAAGTCAGTTGGAATAAGAATTCTTATCCATGAGTTCTGTAGCACTCACAGTTAGTAGAGAGTAGGTCTGTAAACATGCATACATATAATGTACTCAATAAAATTTCAGTTAGATTCAAGAATGGTAGATCTTCTTGCCATTCTTTGATTACTAAAAGTTCCAAGTTATTTGTACCTATGCTCTCATTTTTTTATTCAAGTTATTGATCAGTTATTGGACTTAACTTCTGAACAATCAAGGTGTAATCATCCTTTCAGCTCAATACTATTCTGGGGATTCGACAACTACCTCAAAGCAGGTGTGAGACTTTATTCACCTATTCCAACTACTGATTCAATATCAGAAACCCCTGCAGCTAGAAGAGAATTAGGCTCCAGAGAAGGAAAAGATATCTTTATGTGAGCCCAAAAATATCCTATGCCTAGAAGAACAATAATATGGGGATTTTTTACAAAAAAAGAGTGCCCTTGTTTCAAAGCTTAATGTAAAGAAAGAAAGTCCTAAAAATTTGAAAAAGAAATCAGTGCCTAACTCAGGAAGAGCTCATAGCACATATTCTGGCTGTACAGTATGGTAGATCCCACAAAGCAACATTGAGATTTCATGCATCCAGGAGGTAGTCGTGGGTTTTGAATTGGAGAATGACATCCGTGACCTATAGAAAGATCCAGAATGAGAGACCATGAGCAACAACTTCCACCAGTATAAGGAAAATGTTGCATAAATGAGTGGTTCCATTTTACCAAAAAGAGTTCCTACCGACAGATAGTAATAGTAAGCTATAAATAAAGCAAAATGAACCCCCCCAAAAAATTTTTTATCAATGCAATCTTGACTTCAGAGTCTAGAGTAAAATAGCAGAAGAAATATTGGATTTGGAGTCTGAGGATCTATGTTAGAATTCAGATTTTGCTACTTACTTAGTTAAGTAACTTAACCTCTGAGTCTTAGTTCCATATCTATAAAAAGAGAGCAGTGGGCAAGATGGTCTGTAAGATCTTTTCTAACACTAAATCTATGACTGTTATTTGTTCATTAAAGAAAATTGATTAGGTAGCATTATGTGCCAGACACTGTTCTAGGTTTTAGAATACAATGACAAAAATTAAACAGTTCCTCCCCTCAAAAAGCTTATATGCTATTGGGGGGGTGGGGGGGGACATGTACACTCACTGACTTTGCTTCCTCATCTCAATACTCGATACTCACTTCAGTGCCTATCTTCTGGCTTTCTGGCTTCCAACTTGATTATTCAACAAAAATACAAAGTTAAGGAAATTAAATCTAAAATATGTGCAAAATAGTTCCTTGGGGAGGGGGGGTATATACGGGGATTCTGGAAGATCAGGATATTTCTGTTTAAATTAACAGAACTTAATAATGCAATAAGCTAGCAAAGCCAGAATGAGCCAGATAATGAAGGACATTAAAAGCCATTCAAAAGAGTTTGTATTTTATCAGAGGCAAGAAGGAACTTCTTAAATAAAAAAAGTTCCTTTATTAGAGAATTCATATGGAAAAGTTCGTATTTTGGGAATATCAGTTTCGGAAGAGTCATGGATCAGAGACGTGAGACAGAAGGCTAAGAGACCAATTAAGAAGCTGTTGCAATAACATGAAAGGTCATTAATGACTGAACTCATGAAGTATCTGTGTGAAGATGTATGATATATTGTGCAGATAGTTTTGTCAAGATTTGGCAAATGAATTAATAAAAGAATCAAAAATAGCTCTGAAGTTGTGGACCTGAGTGACTGGGACGATAGTGGTGCTCTCAAGAAAAATAGAAAGGGAAAGCTAGGTGGTACAGTAGATAAAGAGTCAAGCCAGTAGTCAGAAGGACCTGGGTTCAATTCTAAACACAGATACTTCCTAGCTCTGTGACCCTGGACAAGTTACTTAATCCTATTTATCTAGTCCTTACCTTTCTATCCTAGATTTGTTACTGGAACAGAAAGTAAGAGTTAAAAAAAAATGACAGGGGCAGCTGGGTGACTCGGTGGAAAGAAACAGTCCAGGAGACAGGAGGTTTGGGGTTCAAATTTGACCTTAGTTATTTTCTAGCTGTGTGACCTTCTCAAATCACTTAACCCCAATTGGCTAGCCCTTACCACTCTTCTGCCTGGGAACTGATACCTGATATTGATTCTAAGACAGAAGGTAAAGATGTTTTTAGTTTGGGAGATGTTTTTTTTTTTTCTTGAGAGAAATGGGGAGGTTTGGAAGACGACTGTTTTAGGGTGTGAATAAAGATATTTTGGACATGATGAGTTGAGATGCCTATATGGGACATTAGGTATGAGATAACCAATAGAGAGTAGTTGATATGGTCCCAGAGTTCAGAAGAAAATCTGAGGTGGCTAAATAGATAAATTGAATATGTCTACATAGAAGTGATAGTTGAACTCATGAGAGCTTAAAGGATCACTAAGAAAGCAGAGAGACATGAGAAAGAGCTACTGAACCAAACCCTGGGGCATCCCCACACTTGGGAGATAGGACTGAGAGGCCAGAAAGGTTGGAAGAGAAACGAGAGAGTAGTGTCACAAAAACCCAAGGAGGAAAGAGTGTCTAGAAAGATGGCATGTCATGGATTAAGGACTGAAAAAGTCATCGATTTTTGTCAGTTAAGAGGTTGTTTATAATCTTTAAGAGCGTAGATTCAGTTGAATAATCAAGTTTGAATCCAGAATGTAAGGCACTGAGAAATGAGCATAAGGTAGAAAAGTGGAGACAGAGAATATAGATAGCTTCATCTTTCAGGTTTATTGTGAAAACTGAAAAATATGGGACAGTATTTTGGAACATGAGATCAAGTGGCATTTACACTCATTGACTCTGCCTGGGGATGTAAAGATTAAAATTTTGGGAAACTGAGGCAGGTAGAAACTAGTTTCTCTCTGCAAGGAGTATTATTTTTTTTTAGAGGTTTATTGAAGATTAAGGATTAAAGAATATGCAAGTAAGAAAAGCACATGCTAGGTGGGCCATGAGGCCCACCCAACTTTCACTCACATCATGAGACCCATCTGTTTGCCAGCTAAGCCAGGAAGAGAAGAGACCCGCCATGGGTGGAGACCCTCTAAATAATCATTTTGCTCTTGGCCCATTTGAGAATTCAGTGAGATTAGAGGGCATTCTGGGAGCTAGCAAGGACTCCTGGGGAATGGAGTCCAAAGTTCAAATCTCAATTTTACAGGGATAAACTACTTCTAGCGAGATGTGCCAATTACAGGAAAGTATCCAGAAATCCTCATTTTACAGATGAGAAAAATGAAGTTCAGAGGAGATAAGAGATTTGCCCAAGGTCACGCAGAAAGCAAGTATCAGAAGTAGATTTCAAATACAGGTCCTCTGACTCCAAAATCCAGTACTCTTGTCACTATGCCACATTGCTTCTTCCCTGCCTCCATTTTTTAAAACCTTTACTATCTGTCTTAGTATCAATTCTTAAGAAAGAAGAGCAACAATGTCTAGGCAGTTGGGGTTAAATGATGTGCCTAAGGATCACCCAGCTGAGAAGTATATGAGGCCAAATTTGGACCCAGGTTCTCCCAACTCCAGACCTAGTTCTCTATCCACCAGGCCACCAAGCAGCTACCCTACCTCCATTTTTTCACCCACTTATAGAGTATCATGGAACAACCACCTCATAGACATGCTAGCAAATTGTCAGTCTGCTAGGTCAATAGATTGAATTACAAAATGGTAGCATTTCCCCTGCCTCCTGCTTGCCTAGATTCTGGACCTTCATTAACAAAATCTCTAATACAACACTTGGATGTGGCACATGTGTCAGTTTCTCCAAAGGTGGGCAATGAAATACCCATCTTCTACATAAACATGTAATGAATGATTATGGTAATGGATATGGGACAGACTCACTACACAAAGAAATGCAGAATGAGAATTTACAGAAGTTCATGAACCAAATCCAGAAAGATAACAGATTCAAACATGCCTTAAGACCTTAGGATGACTGTGATCTACCTGCTACATAAAACATAGCTCAGGTTGTTGCTTGTTCTCTTGTCTCAGTAGGATTTCTTTGATATATTTGTGACCATTATGCTTGTAAATGGAAGATTAATGTTGGTCCCTTGGGCTACCTTGCAGAGAGATTTTCCTGGATCTTTGGGAAGGGAAAGGAGGAGGGAAAAAACATTTAGGCCAACAGTAGAAAGACATCCCTACCAGGTAACCTAGGTCCTTTATACATAGATGTCTCTGACACAGGAGTTCCATAGAATAAAACGTTAGGCTCGCTCACTGAATGAAGATAAAAGGACATTCAAACTGGGCAAAGCTATTCCAAGAGAGAGGGTGGAGTTGGGGCTACAGGGCAGACCCAGGACAACTTTGGCAGCCAATTTCCTTTTTTCCACTGTCTCTCGAATGAAACTAATGCCAAGACAGCTAACAACCTCAGGAGACACCCCGAGACACAGATAGTGTGTTCCCCCCCTCCAAAAAATATTGCACCCACCCAGCAGCTTTTCCATGGAACTTAGCTGAGTAACTGGGGCGTCATGAAGCATTAATTTTTTCCCTTGCGTGGTTTCCCACATTCTGTGGGAATGAGCACATGCCAGAGAAAATACTGGAAGCCTAGGTAAATGGAGGGGAGACTGACATACACCACCCTGGCCTTAAAAGTAAAGGAGCAACTCCCCTATCCCTGAGAGTACACAGACATTTGACTGCCGCTGATGGTTTCAGAATTTCTGTTCCCTTCCTTCCCCACCCCCCACATTATTTTCCCTAACTAAACACAAATATCTATTGGAACTTATCATTAGGGAGCAAAAAGAAGTACTTGATTGATTCACCCCCCATTTCCCTTTAGGCACTGGCCGAAATACTAGTCCTCCCTGAACAATCTGTACACACTAAAATAACAACAAAAGCACAAATGTATGTATCATTTGACAACTTACAAATTGTTTTCTTTATATTCAGATGTAAGCACCTTGAAAGAACTTCTATTTTATTCTATTAAAAATATAATAGGTGTTTAGTAAATGTTAGTTGAGTTGAATTAAACAACCCTGTGAGGCAGGTGCTACATGAATTATCCCTGTTTGACTGATAAGGAATCCAAGGCTCTTTGAGGTGGCTTTACTTACCAAAGGACACAATACTAATAATAGGAAGAGTCGAGATTTTTTTTTATTCTAAATCCACTGTTCTTTTCAGTACCCATAAGGTGGCATCTATCCTCACAGAGCTTACCACCTAGCTGAGAGAGACAAAACATCCTCACTCATGACAATGTCCTAAGGTTATACACAAAACAAGGTGGAGTAGTTCTGAAGTTCCACAAAGTCATGCAAAATTCCTGTGAGGTTAATCAAGGAAGGATTCCTAGAATGAGTTATATGTTAAACAGAATTGTGAAGTTTAGAAATGGTGTAGATTGGTGAGGTTGAAAGGGATAGAAAGAAGAAAAATAGACACTAAACTACAGAGGCAGAATGTGAAAAAGGATGAAAAGGTGGTAATGGTACCCCACAGGATAAAGATGAAGTCAACATAGAGGATAGCCCTATACCTGGGCAACTTCCTTTGCCTATGATTTGAGGGATTGATAAAAATTATTAAGAAGGATTGTCCTGTTTAAAAAAAAATAGTATCTTAAAGTTCTCATAGTGGAGTCACTTTGACTTTAGATATTCTGTCTCCAGAAAGTCCTTGTCAAATTTGAAAAATATGACTTGGAAGAAATAACACATTAAGCTATTAGCAGCCTTACTAAATTCACATAGCAAAGAAAATAAATAATTGGTTGGAAATATGTCTGAGGTGGCACAATGGATAGAGTACTGGATCTGGAATCAGAAAGACTCATCTTTGTGAATTCAAATCTGGCCTCAAACATTTATTTACTAATTATGTGACCCTGGGCAAGTCATTTTACCCTATTTGCCTCAATTTCCATTCCTGTAAGCTGGGGCTGGAGAAGAAACTCCTTCATCATTTTCACCAAGAAACCCTCAAATGAGGTCACAAAGTTGGACTCAACTGAAATGCAACAAAAATGCCTCTCTTAGAGGTAGATGTCCCCATAACATAATATAACAGGCAAAGTCTGACCCAGGCTGATTTGATAACTCAGGTTCAAGACTAAAACAAAATAAGACACTTGAAGAATACCTACAGACTTAACAAGAGGAAATTTACTTAATCAGAACAAGGGAAGGATATTCAGAGTAGGGAAGCCATCTTCATCCAGGATAGAACACTGATGCAGGTGGGTACAACTTCCCTGACTTTTCCTTGTCCTTAGTCTGGAGGAGATGTTAGGTGACTAATAATGGTCCTGGCATTTGTACTAAGGAAGCTATATCAATGTAGCCAGAAATACAGCCTCAGATAGCCAGGAAGCTAAAGCAATGACCTTTAATACCAGGAATGAATTGTCTAAAATATTTTTAATACCTTTTTTTAAAAAATGAGCATACCAAAGTAGGGACATTAATTCATTGCTGGTGGAGTTGTGAACTGATCCAACGATTCTGGAGGGCAATTTGGAACTATGCCCAAAGGACGACAAAAGAATATCTACCCTTTGAAAAGATAATGGACAAAAAGACTTGTACAAAAATATTCATAGCTGCACTCTTTGTGGTGGCCAAAAACTGGAAAACAAGGGGATGCCCATCAATTGGGGAATGGCTGAGCAAATTGTGGTATATGTTGGTGATGGAATACTATTGTGCTAAAAGGAATAATAAAGTGGAGGAGTTCCATGGAGACTGGAACGACCTCCAGGAAGTGATGCAGAGCGAGAGGAGCAGAACCAGGAGAACATTGTACACAGAGACTAATACACTGTGGTATAATCGAACGTAATGGACTTCTCCATTAGTGTCGGTGTAATGTCCCTGAACAACTTGCAGGGATCCAGGAGAAAAAAACACTATTCATAAGCAAAGGATAAACTATGGGAGTGGAAACACCGAGGAAAAGCAACTGCCTGAATACAGCGGTTGAGGGGACATGACAGAGGAGAGACTCTAAATGAACACTCTAATGCAAATATTATCAACATAGCAATGGGTTCAAATCAAGAAAACATGTAATGCCCAGTGGATTTACGCGTCGGCTATGGGGGGTGGGGGGGGCAGGAAAAGAAAATGATCTATGTCTTTAACGAATAATGCTTGGAAATGATCAAATAAAATATAATAATTAAAAAAAATGAGCATACCCTTCACTGAGCAGAACTGTAGGCTATTGTTTCCAACTCAGATGAAATAATCACTAACTCAAAAAATCCCGAGGGCCATCAGTTATTTTACTGTTGAACAGTGATGAAACTATCAGCACACAAAATTTTCAATTCCAGTACCAAGTAAATATGATCTTCCATTATATAAGAAGACTATTAATATAAGAGAATGAATGTCTAAATAAAACCAATAAATGAATAAATAAATAAGTTCAAATTGATTTGTTCCTCAGATTAATTACCTAAATCATCTAGAAAATGAGAATATGAGGCATAAAACAGTTATATTTGGATGCAGAGAAGAATGTGAGAGTCTGAAGCACATGGCATTGCCCAGGGAGAGAAGGTCTCACAGGGGATCCTAAGCAGCTAGATAGAGTAGGGCACTGGATGTCTTAGAAGAAGTCAGGCTTGTCTAAAGAAAAGATATATGCTTATCAAAAATGAATTCTTTCTTCTTTAAATCAAATTGATCCTCTTGCCTACAGGTGTATTTTATTTCTATATGTACCTAATTCTAAACCCCTAAAGAAACCTATGAGATATGTTGTCCATCAGTTCTCCCTCATTCAACAGAAGTGGAATATAAGTCACTTGAAAGAAAATCTTGGTCTCAAATAAAAAGTTATTCTTGTATCACCATTTCTAATAATATTCTCCTGCCCCAACCTCCCCACCATCACACAAACTCCTAAGGAAAATCTGACAAGAAAGTGGCTGCCAAGTGAATTCCAATTTGATTCCATATCTAAAGTAGGGCTCTTTGAGCAAAGAGAGAGGCCAATCAAAATGGACATTATATGAACTGAGTCACAGAGCCCTGGAAAAACAGCCAGAAGAACACCCACCAACAAAAGTAGAGAAACAGTTAATAATTCAAGGTGACAAATTAAACCAGCTCCTTGGTGGTTCTACTTGGCTGTTCGTTAAGGCAAAATATGACTGTCGGAAACTAGGAAGGCTCTGTCACTTTTACTGTATTTTCCACACATCATTAAAAAAATTGGAACTCTTAATAAGGAACTGGAAAACCTATAGAGCTCTTGGGGGCCCTGAGGGAGAACCAAACCTTCTCCTGGGTCTGAACCCCAAGCCTGGGGTGACACGAACTACTGGGCAGTGGGTGGTATTTTGGTGGGGTCCCTCCACTGAATCATTCGCACCCTAAGTATAGACTAGTATGAGTGTTAAGGCTGGAGCTCTTTGCCAAGTTGCACTGAGAGAATGTTTCATCCAACAACCATGCCAACCCATTATGGATGAAGTCAGCAGTGAATAACAGGGTAACAGATAAAGAGAGATACAAAATTCACCAGGAATGGGAACTTGGGGAATTTCATGAGGGTAGGAAGGCTAGTTGGAATTTCAGAGGCGTTATCTCATCTGGCACTTAGGCATGACTGCATTTAAGGCATTTCAGATTTGAACCAATCTATGAAAATATAACTAAGGAAATGATGGGTCTACAAATATCCAACCCTTGTAGGAACCATTTTTCTGTATGGCCTAGAAACACAACTCCGGATATTAAATGTAGACCAGTACAAAATCTTTCATATCATAATTGCTTCAGGCTCATGATTGTGATCTTCTGGTCACTCAAAGCAAAGGATTTAGGTGAGGGGAGGGATATCCAAAGGACTAGCAGGGTCCATTACCATATGTTTCAAATTGAGAGAGGGAGCAATTAAGAGGAAATGGTGTTGGGCTAGTAGGGATTAGAATTTTGATAATGATGGTGGAAGAAAAGGTCAAGGATTCAGAAGAAGAAGAAAGAAAAAACCTAGTTAAATAGATTGATTTGGAGAGAGGGGGTGCGGGAAATGGCCGGGCAGTGGGGCAAATTAGAAAGAAGACTAGATTTAGAGTTATGGGGTCTGGGTTTGAATCCTGACTCTACTGGATCCCATGTATTTAATGTGGGATAAAACACTTGATTTCTATGGACCTCAGTTTTCTCACCTGAAAAATAAAGGAGTTGAACTAGATGATTTCCAAGGTCCTTTTCAATTTGATGATGATTTTAACCCAATGAGGCTATGGGGGACCTCACTGAGTGTTAACTTTAGACCAAGTATCATAGTAATCTATATTGAAACATCATTTTGCATGCTAAAGGGTGTGTTATTAAAGCTATCTCTATAGTCAGATTGGGCAGAAAGGGGGCACAGTGGATAGGACATCTGGTGGGGAGTCAGGAAGACCTCAGTTCAAATCCAGCCTCAGACACTTACTAGCTGAGTGACCCATGACAAGTCATTTAACCTTGTTTGCCTCAGTTTCTTCATCTGTAAAATAAGCTGGAGAAGGAAATGGCAATTAAGTCCAGTCTCTTTGTCAAGAAAATCCCAAAAGACACCATGAAAAGTCAGACAAAAGTGAAAGTAACCAAACAACTGTTGCCAGATTATTTTAGCTCCCTGCAATGGAGCCTACCTATTTGCCTACCAAGAATAGGAATAGGGAAAGACTTGAATTCAGGTGATCTAGTCTTCAAGGCCTGCACTTTAATCATCCTTCCATGCTGCCTCTCCACAAGAATACCTTACATTTATATCACTTTAAGGTTTAATTTGGAAATTTTTATTTAATTAATTAATTTAGAATATTTTTCCATGGTTAAAAGATTCATGTTCGTTCCCTTTCCTCCCCCACCCCTCCCATAGCCGACATGCAATTCCACTGGGTTACACATGTGTCATTGATCAAGATCTATTTCCTTATTATTGGTAATTGCACCAGGATGATCATTTAGAGTCCCAATCATATCTCCATCAAATCATGTGATCAAGCAGTTGTTTTTCTTCTGTGTTTCTACTCCCACAGTTCTTCCTCTAGATGTGGATAGCGTTCTTTCTCATAAGTCCCTCAGAATTGTCCTGGATCATTGCATTGCTGCTAGTAGAGAAGTCTATTACATTTGATTATGCCACTGTGTGTGTCAGTCTCTCTGTACAATGTTCTCCTGGTGCTGCTCCTTTCACTCTGTATCAGTCCCTGGAGGTCGTTCCAGTTCACGTGGAATTCCTCCACTTTATTATTCCTTTGAGCACAATAGTATTCCATTACCAACAGATACCACAATTTGTTCAGCCATTCCCCAATCGAAGGGCATTCCTTAATTTTCCAATTTTTTTTTTTGCCACCACAAAGAGCACAGCTAGACTTTAAGGTTTACTAAATCTATTTACATACATTTTTCCTTTAAGACTCATAACAGCAGTCCTATATAAAAGATAGTATTATTATCTCTATTTTGCAAATGAGGAAATAGTCACAGAGAGCTTAAATGCCTTCCCAGGGCTATACAGCTAGAAATTACTTGCAGTGGAATTTAAAGCCAATTCTTGCTGACTCCAAGCCTAGCCCTCTATCCACTATGCCATGATATCTCCTTAAATGGGCAGAAATACAGGGCTAACAAAGCTTGTTCCAGAGGACTCCCTGTGACTAGACTATATTCCTCAGAGTTCAAGAACCTAGAGAAATCCAAAATTAAACATCAGGTGGTGAATTCCTTCTCCCTTTAAACCACAGTATGACAATATACCCTCCTTTCAAATGTTCACCTACAACTTTCATTTCAATAATAAAATAATAGAACTAGAAAGGACCTTAAAGGGCATCTAGATCACTCTAAATTTTACAGTCAAAGGAACTAAAAAAAGGGAAAATCACTAATTTGTCCACAGTCACACAGCTGGTAAAACTCTGATGTGGGATTTGAACTCATATCCTTCAACTCCACTAAACTGTTCCCAAACTCTTATACTCAGCTTTGTACTAATCCTAAATACAGTTCTATTCTGTGAATTTGTGACACTAGGAATAATATTCTCCATCTCTGTTTTTGTGTCTCTCCATCTCTTTGTCTCTGTCTGTCTATCTCTATCTCAATCTCTCTGTCCCTGCCTCCTTTTCTCTGTCTCTCCCTATCTGTCTGTCTGTGTGTCTGCCTCTTTTTAGTATACTTATATATACTGAAATGGAAAATCCTTCTCTTCTATTTCAGAAATCAGTGTCCTCTCTGCCATGTTCCCTAAAATGTGTTTTGCTTTAATATCCCTGGGCCATCAAACTTCTTGGACATTAAATTGTTTCACTATAATTTAGCTAAAATTTGAATGCCAAGTCTCAGGTTCTTTATTGATATCTTCAGTCTAATACCCAGTGGGTCCAACTGGAGACCTTATCCACCCAGCTGCAGTTTCTTGATCTATCTTATGGAAGAGTCTAGAAACACAATTCTCCTACTGTTCTCGAATGGGGGAAAGAGGGAGGGAGGAACATATCCACACACAAAGCCTCACTAGCAAAGATTAGTGCAATTATTAGCCAACAGTAAATGGCTATAAGCCAATCTGTTCTTAAATCCTCCTGAGCACCTCAAGTCACCACAGAGTCTCTTAAAGCCAAACACACAAGACTGTATGTTCTCTAAACTGTGGCAATACCATTCCTCAGACTCGTGGACTAGTGGTTAATGCCGCCCTTACCCACAAGACTAATAAGTGGAGAAAGTTAACAGTGAATAATACTTGTGTCTGAATTCTGGGTCCCCGTACCCCCATAAATCTGTAAAAGGCAAATGTCCGGGACCGAACATCATTGGTCATGGCCTACCCAGTCATCACATGGGCAAAATGCCTACTTATTAGAACTTGGTGGCAATAGACTGTGCCTTGTCTTGGTGTTAATTATAGCATTCACAGGCAATGATGTATTTTATAACTCTTTAGTCTTATTTGAATAACAATTTTGCCTCCATTATGCAGTAGTGAGCAAACTTGGCCATGTGAGTCTCCCAACAGGAGTCACTGGAGTGAATTAGGAAAAGAAATTAAATGCATCTGCTCTGTGACTTTAAATACATCCATCATATATTGTATGTTTGTTTCAATGCATAGCCAAGTGCACTGGATTTGAAGTTAAAAGACTTGGACCTGCTTTTAAATGAATGAATAAATAAATAATATATTCCAAGTCTTACTGTGTGCCAAGTACTGTGCTAAGAACTAGAGATACAAATTTGGTAGAAAAAAACTTGCATAGTTTCTTCTTTGAAGATCATACTAATTAGAGGAGAGAACACATAAATCTGCCATTTACTACCTATATTATAAATCTCTTAACCTCTTTGAGTTTCAATTTCCTCATCTGTAAAATGAGGGGATTGGACTAAATGACTTTTATAGTCCCTTCTTGGCTCTAAAATCTACCTTCCCAGGGAGAATTCACCCTTATCTCCAAAGCTATGCAAAATTTATAGATAAAATTAAACTGTACTGGGGGGGGGGGGTATAAGATAGTGGGAAAAGATACAAAAAGGCATGAAAAAAATTACCATTAGCTCTATATGCCACCAAAACCATGCTTCAATAGAATCAGTTCAGTCAGATACGTGGTTAGTTCAATTCAGGGGAGAATGGAGTCCGGCTAGACCTAAGCCATCATACAGAGGAATTTATCCTTAGATTTCACCTAAAGTTGTCATGTTAAAAATTCTATTGTTTTCATATTAAGTACAGTAACTTGGAAAACCAGAGCAGATATGCATATACATTCCAAGGATATCCAGGGCAGAAATAATATCACCCCCTTATAACAAAA
This sequence comes from Monodelphis domestica, assembly GCF_027887165.1. NCBI lineage: Eukaryota > Metazoa > Chordata > Mammalia > Didelphimorphia > Didelphidae > Monodelphis > Monodelphis domestica. The sequence continues at coordinate 217,933,824 of NC_077228.1, read as the reverse complement.
TGATCATAAGGGAACTCTGTTAGCTAACAACAGGAACAAAGTGGGATACCACAGAATGGTAAGATAAATAATCTAATTTAAGGGGATATTATTGCAGCATAAGAAAAAAAAGAATATAAAGAATTCATAGAGACTTAAGGTCGAAGTTCTGCATTGACACAAAGAGGAAAAAATAGAAACAGAAAAACTATGCATAAAGAATACATGTAAATAAAAGGAACACAAATACAATATAATTCTAATTAATTATGATGATCAGTGAAAGTTTTGGAGAATGGATGATGAAATACAAATTCCTCTTCTCATTAGACAGTTGTGGGAGACTACAAGCATGGACTTTGCTTTATTCTGTCAGTCACCCTCACTGCACACTTTGGTTTTGTCCAAGTGTTTTTCATCATTACGAATGAAGGACTAATTGTGGTAAGGTCAGATGATACACTGGGGAAAAAATTATTATGTTATAAAATCAAATGAAATAAATAAAACTTTAAAAATAGAAATAAATGGTCTAAAAAAGAAAACAGGAGCAAGAAAAAGGTTCAAGAAATAAGTAAAGCTTGGACAATTTCAAGGTCATGGAACATCGGGGCTGCTGTATTAACTCTCTTGTTTCCTTTTGGAAATATACACAACTCTGACCTAACCTGAGATTATAAATTGAAGAATTTATATTTGCCAATATGGACTGGCATAGGAAGTTTCCTTACCTAGCATTCCTTACACGGATGAACTCACAGATTCATTCCAAGAGAGGAAAAAAAATATATAGCCCAAACGTACCTATATACAGATTTATGAATAGTGTATTCACTATACCCCTGATATACATTTATATAGAAACATAGAATATATGTTTCATTCCATTGTAACTGTATATATTCTGTCTATGCACATGTATATGCATATACTCAAAAAGACACACAAATCACTGTAAAGATATACAGTGTAGTAATGCTTCTTTTCTAAGAAGTCTGAGGTTTTCTAGTTGGAGCTCTGAATGACTTCCTTTGTAGCCTTGGGCAGGTAACTGAAACTCTGGGTTCTTCCATTTTGTTTGTGTTTTTTTTTTCCTAATTGAGAAACTGAGAAATTTTATATAAAATAATCATTTGAAAGATGATACTTGGAGATCTTTAAGTCAAATTGTAGTATGGATTCAAAATATTCTAGTATTACTTATAAGCAAAAATCTATACAGGCATATGTGTCTTATAAACACATTTAATATATCTTTATGTATCGATATATCCAGGGTGTCCAAAATGTCTTAGTATAGTTTTAAGGCTTCAGTGACTCAAATTTGATTTTGGGGATGATGTGTATATATCCAAAAACAGAAATTAGAAAGTCTCTAAGGTTTCTTCCAATGCTGATATTCTGTGTCATAAACACATATAATTTAATCCAATGCAATTTGGTTCATTAAATAGGGAACTGGGCTCTAAGGAAGGAATATCTAAGGTCCAGCACGTCTGACATCGGCTATGTAACCCCAGGCAACTTATTTGACTTCACAGTGCCCCGGGGCAGCAATTATAAACTTAGTGTCTCAGAAATCTGATTTCGGAGAAAAAGCTGATCAGCATTGGCAAAGGAAGTATCATACCAGGCGAGCCTATCACAAATGAAATAATGGATCCAGTAAAAATGAAAAAAAAATTGCTAAAGTACTTTTTCATATATTCTCTATTTTAAAGCATATATAACTACTATGTAGAAAGAACAGCTTTCATTTCATAATATACTGGACAGCTTTTCAATGTTGATGACTTAATTAAATATAAAAGTCATAGAATTTTAGCTCTCTAGCTAGAAGGACTACAAAGATCATATAGCTGAATCCCCTCTTTTTATAGATGTAGTCCAAGGAGGTTCGGTGATTTGACTATGATCACATAGTAAGAATCAGATGCAGATTTTGAACTCAGGTCCACTAATTCCAAAGTCCATGTTCTTTCCACTCTATTACATTGCCTCCTCATCTCATTAAAAATTTTTTTCACATTTCAAAGGTTCTTAATGACCTTTTATAAGGTTCCATAAATATATGAACAGCTTATAGAAGTAGCAATTAGAGGGGTCTAGTAAAAAAGATGGTGGAATTAGATTTAAATCCTGGGTCCCAGTGTATGTCTGGCACATACAAGCTGGGATTTATCTCGTTGTCTTTAAGCTATCACGCTGGATCCTCATCGTTAAAACAATGAGTCCTATCTACCTCGTAGGGATATTGGGGAGAAAACTCTTTAGTGCACCTTAGACATCTAAGTTATTGTTATTATCTTACCTTAACCAGAGAGCAATCAATCAACAAACATTTATTAAACTTATTAAAAACTTCTACAATGTGCCAGACACTGGATATCAGAAAATTTCCATCTTAACCAAAGAGAAAGTCTAATAGAAGTAATCAATCAATAAGCATTCATTAAATATCTACTATGTGTCAGATGCTGTTCATATCAGAAAACTTATTTTAGCAATAAGAGTAGTAATGAGGAGGTAGGGAAGGAGGAAGAACAGGATTGATAGACAAGCTCGAAGCATACAATAAATGGTTCAAAATGCATATGGCAAGAAAACAGGGTGTAAAATGAGAGATGCTAAGTGCCAACTAAATAAGGTAGCACAGGCCCTAGGAAAAGGAATTCCAGAGTTGAAATAGTTAAGTCCCCCAGTATATGGGATTTGCTCTAGGTGGTACAAAAACAAGGAGTGCCATTGATATAATGAAGGACAAAATAATTACATCAAGAGAGATGACCAAAATTCTAGCTTTTCTGAAAAGTAGAGAGCAGCATAGCTAAATAAGTTCCACAATTATTATCTCAAATGTTTCATAATGCTGGAGGAATTACTAGCAAAGTGTTTTCTTTTTTCTTTTCTTTTTAAAAAAATATTGATTCTCCTTATCTCAACCAGGTTGAAAGTAGAGAGACTACTCATAGGGATGACCCCCCTATTAATCAGTATGGAAGCTTTGACCTATTCTATCTTGGTTCCACACATACCCCACCACCCCTATCCCCAGGTTACTTCATTAGTGCTGAACTTGGTGCAAGCATCTGACTCACCATACTGGTGCCAAATCTAGTGTAGACACCAAATCATTATTTCTCAATGTAGATCAAAGCTCCCAATATCAAGAGATTCTGTAGACTTGATCTCACAGGTAGCTAGAATGAAGGGAGCATTCCACCACAAGGGGCTAGTAAAGCATTTTCCCAATTTTCCCAAAGATCTTAACCTGATTCTACAATTCTTAACAGAAGACATCACGTATCTATTACTGAAGGCTGAAAATACTAACAACACTTCCAAATATTGACCAAGAAGACAGTTATGGACTTTCTACACTACATTCACAGGTTGTATCACTTTTTTAATGAAATCTATAAATACTCAAATGAAAAATCATATTGTTTGAGAAGCAAAAGGATTATGCCAAAAAGTCTCAGGTGGATAAAAAAGAATGTATTGTCAATTTCTTAGTTATTGAACAAATTGCCTGAAAGCATCAGGATATTTATATTGTCCTTTTTGATTATAACAAAATATTTGACTCAGTTTCCCACTCAAGATATATTTGTGTCCTGCAAATACATAAATAGACCCACGAATTATAAGAAGCCTATTATATAAAGCACCACATAAGTACTAGCTATTACTAGTGTTGTTGTTATTTATTATTTCAAACAGTCAAACAATTGATAAAACATCATGAGAGACAGTTCAATCCCATTATGGTTCTTCCTAGCCTTTGGTTCATTATTATCACTCCTAAATGAAAATAAATTTGGTTTCCAAATTAAAAGAGTCAAACCAAAACATCATATCAATCACCTAATGCACCTGGAGAACACTAAGTACTATGCCACCTTCAAAAAACAAATTAAATATCCTTTTCATCCTGTGGAATTTTTCTTTAGGGATATCAAAAAGTACATTTTAAATCTTTAATGTACAACATGAAAAGGCTAGAAACTAAAGACCTTGGATTTGAATCCAGTATCACATCGAGCCAATGGATAAAGGCAACACCTTTATCTCGCTCCTCTCTCTCCTCCAGGCAGGATATGCCAATATAAAGTTAACAAGGAAAAGGTTATGGTTGAATGCATAGAGACTTCCTGGTATCCTGAAATCTAAGCTCAAGGGGAAGAGAAGATTTAAAATAACTGACTTATACAATCACCATTTTGGTGTATTCCTTTAGAATTGCACCAGAACTGAACCAAAGGGGGGGGGGGGGAATCTATGAAAAAAAACACACAATTTTATGCAAAAGACAAAGATGATCATTCTCAAGCAACCATAGTAAAAAATGACAGGATTGATAGACAATCTTTAGAAATCTTTAGACATCCTTTGGGAGCAAGTCGATATTACTTCACTAAGAACTATTATTGGCTGAGAACAAGCTCACAGCATTAGATTTGTTGAACATATAACCAAAAGTGGTTTACCTCCAGATGGAGCCCATGAAACAGCTAAGATACAAGAATAGAATCTAAAGGTCCTCTAAGAGCAACATTAACATGAATTTAGGCATTTATATGTTTAAAAAAAAGAGGTTTGAACAAAAGTCTGAGTCAAGCCTACTTGTTTTATATGAAAATGGAGGATTTGGGGATGGTCAATCATGACCAGTACATTGTCATCAGAATTTATAGAGGAATATCTTTAAGATGAGATGGTAACTGGTTATGTCACTTAAGAAAAGGAAAGAAACCGTGGAGCAGCTCTCTGAAGTTTTGAAAAATTCAGCAGCTACCAATTGCCTTACAAAATATGTTAGCTAAAATTATACCTCAGAAGCTTATTATTTTTTATGAACTAAAAGATGCCAAAACCTCATGCTCCAAATATGGACTGCAAAATATCCTCAAGAATTCAAACCCTCAACTATACTAAAATTGGGGCATTATCTGAGACCAAAGTATTTCCCAGAACCTCCCTGATAGAGCACTGACCAAGGGACAGTGAAGAGAGCATCTAGCCTGGAGTTGGGAAGACCTGAATTCAAATCTAGCCTCAGATGCTGACTAGCTGTGTGATCCTGGGGCAAGTCACTAGATCCTTTTTGCCTCATTTTTCTAATGGGTCAAATGATCTGCAGGAGATGACAAACCTCTCCAATATTCTTGCCAAGAAAACCCCAAATGGGGTCATGAAGAGAAAGAAACAACTGAACAGCAACATATAAACTGAAGAACAATTTTTTTAATAGAGGTCACCATACCAAAAGCCCACTATTTCCAAACTCTATGAAATTAAAAATTTCAGAATATAGAGAAGATTAAAACCATATGATGACAGTATGATGTGTATGTTGCTACTGTCTCATACTAGAGTGGTCCCAGGAATGCTTGCAGTCAGTCTACAAAAAAAGATGAGCTTATGTCCTATTAACTTCATTCAACTACAAGCTATCAAAGTAATGATTTGTATTCACATACACAGCAGTCCATAAAATGTTAAATATGGAAGAAAAATAAGATTCTAGTGACTTATTCCAGGACTACTTCTCTCTGAAATCCATTTAAAAAGATAGGAATGAAATGATAATGATGATGACAGGAGGCATTAGCTTTTATATAGAGATTTAAGGTTTACAAAGCACTTTACTTACATCTTCTTGTTTGAGCCTCACAACAACCCCAAGAGATAATAATATAAAAAGTATTATCTCCATTTTGCAGATGAGAAAACTGAGGTTCAGACAGGCTGAATGGCTTGTCCATGACCATACACCTAGCAAGTATCAAAGGAACAATTTGAACATATTCCTCACTCCATTGCTTTTTTCACTAAACCACATCGTCTCTATGACATGGAATCTTTTGAACCATGCCAATTATAATTTGACATAGAAAATTATTATATGGCTACTACTAAGCCCCTTCTAAAGAAAAGATAGAACAGAGTACCAAATACAAATATCCACTCAAGAATATGAACTTTCACTCATCAATGGAATAAGGACATACAGGAAATAAATGAAACCTGTAGAGTTATGAAGCCTTATAAAATACCCTCAAAAAATAAATGCAACTCATATGCTTGTCCACGAACCCCACACAGCCATATTCACACATTACCCAGTTCCCTGAAAAACAAAGGTTATTTCACTCTATTCCTTATTATATCCTGCCCCAGGCTTATGATCATTAAGACTCAAGATGAGCCTTAGCAGTGGCAAAGGGAAGGAAAGAACAGAGCCCAGAAAACTCCAAAGCCTGGGCTCACACACACAGAACTCGCAGCTTATCAGCTCCACATCCCAGCCTATAGGAGACTGACTTTCAGCAACTCTGCATGGATGAACTACTTTAGCAGAGGACACTGGATACTGGCATGCTCTAAGAAACTAGGTCCTCTCCTCTTGTCTACTGCTCATTTGCCTTAACTTCCAGCCCTCTTCCCCCAGGTCCCTCCCTCCAAGGCAGACAGCAGAGAGAGCCGCAGTTTGACAATATTTGAATCATCCAGGATCTGTATGAAAGGAAAACAATGGGAAGAGTAGGCCAGGAACAGGGCAGCTGGAACACTGATGCAGGGGAGAGAGAATCACTCACATCCCTCTTCATCCATTGCAGAAATGGCCCAGTAACTGGCCAACCGCCTGGTCTTTCGAACCTGTCAAAGTGCTGTAAAGAGGTTGACAGTGTCGTGCCCTCAGCAAAAATACAAAGGAGTCATCCTCCTGGATCTGGATCCAGGTCACCCAAGAATTCCTCGTGCTGGGGGCAGACAAATGATGCTGCAAAGGCACGCGGCAGCCACCCCTGTCCTTGGGAGGCAAAGCTAGCAGGTGGACAAATACTTGTTTGGACCCAGGCAGCAACTTACCTGGATCTGACACATGGCTTGAAATGGAGGAATTAATGTCAAATCCAAAATCCAATTGAGCACATCCAAGGGTTCCCGTCTCTCCCCTGCCATCCTCCTGTCCTCTGACACTGGGTTGTTGTCTGGTGTGGATCAGATGACCAAGAGGACTTCCCAGAGCCCCTTCCAAATACTGTGGCCTTGGGGAAGGGAAGAGAGGGGTACAACCCCAATGCTGAAGGTGAGGCATCTGCTGTGGTGGTAGTAGTGGTGGTGGTGAGCAGAATGCCTTGCTCCCTACAATGAAATGAGCCCACGGTATACCACAATCTGATCTTTTATAGTGCTTTGTTTATTACCTGTGTGCCCTTATTTCATAAGGCAACTTAGAGAGAGAGAGAGCAAGGGAGAGAGAGAGAGAGCAAGGGAGAGAGAGAGAGAGAGCAGGAATGATGAAGATGACTATTACTAGGAGTCCAAAGACACCTTTTCTTAAGCCTCATTCATAGCTGCAAATGTGCCCAAACAACCTAGCAATTGTTCTCTCAAATGTCACCTTTCTCTATGGGCCACTGTGCTGACAAAACGAGCCTCTCTCTCTTTTTTTGGCCCCTTCCCCCCATCAAAAAAAAATACCTCGCTATCCTTCAAATATCTCTAGAGAAATTGAAACTACAAGGAACGTTTTTCTTCTCTCCACCTCCCCCCACCCCCTTTTTTCTTTCCTTCTTCATGGGGCTTGAACAATTTGTCTCTGTTCTAGGTACATTCCTGTGGCCCATTCTCTTTTGGTCCCCTGCGCAAGCCTGAGGATGGGAGCCTGGGTGAAGACAAGGCCCACATTCAGACCTGGGGAAAGGGAGGGGGGAAGGGAACCAAATGCACCTCTGATTGTTGTGCCATCAACTTAATACCTGGGCAGGGAAACAAAGGCTCTTTAGAGAGAGCCTAGGCTGTGCTGTAACTCACTCTCTCTCCAACTCCCATTCCTTCTCCCTCCCTCTCCCCCACCCCCCACCCCACAGGAGTTCACAAGATAACAGGAGCTGAAAGAAAAGGCACAAACATAATTAAAGTTTTCCAAGCCATTTGAGGAGATATTATATAGGATGACAGAGAATGAGCCGGTTTACCCAGAGGCCCATTTTGATTAACTTTCTCAGCTCATGCCCTAAGAGGATTTCTTTTCTTTTCTTTTTTTCTTTCTTTCTTTTTTTTTCTGACTATACAAAAATAATTGCTGTTTTGGGCACCTCAAACCTTTTCATATAGGCATGAGTGGAACTCCTTACCAGATGAACCCTTAAATGTTAGGGTAAATCAAAAAGACAAAAGGAGGTCTCTCTGTTCGAGATGTTTCGATTTTAAGGGGTCGTAAAATCATAGATGCAAAAGCTGGCAAGAATTTTAAAGATCACCTACTCTAACCTCTCATTTTACATAGAAGGTAACATTGGTCCAGAGACATTAAATGGCTAGATAAATAAAGGACAGGACCAGAATTTAAACCCAGGTCATTTAGTTCCACATTTAGAATTATTTCCATTGTACTATCTGCCAATTCATCCTTATATTTTGCCTGGGGGTAATCTCTGTATGAGGGTCTGATTTGGGAGTCAACAGACTGGCCTTCATTCTGCCTTATACATCAAAAGTATGGATCTCCTTTGGGAAATTTTTTTTCTCATCTATGAAATAAAAAGATTTAACTAAATAATCTCCAAAATCCCCTTTTATAATTCTATAAAAGCAATGTGGTGCTGGTTGATTGGACAGAGGAATTTAGGGCAGGTGGTGGACTGTTTAGGTGACTTCGTCCTTGAATGTGTACAGATGTTGATCAATTATTTCAAAGTCTCCAGTTAGTTTAAAAATGAAAAATTTGGTGGGGTTGTGAACTGATCCAACCATTCTGGAGGGCAATTTGGAACTATGCCCAAAGGGCGATAAAAGACTGTCTGCCCTTTGAGCCAGCCATAGCACTGCTGGGTTTGTACCCCAAAGAGATAATAAGGAAAAAGACTTGTACAAGAATATTCAGAGCTGCGCTAAAAGGAATAATGAAGTGGAGAAATTCCATGGAGACTGGAGCAACCTCCAGGAAGTGATGCAGAGCGAGAGGAGCAGAACCAGGAAAACATTGTACACAGAGACTGATACACTGTGGTACAATCGAATGTAATGGACTTCTCCATTAGTGTCAATTCAATGTCCCTGAACAATCTGCAGGAATCTAGGAGAAAAAACACTATCCACAAGCAGAGGACAAACTGTGGAAGTAAAAACACTGAGGAAAACCAACTGCTAGACTACAGGGGTTGAGGGGATATGATTGAGGAGAGACTCTAAATGAACACTCTGGTGCAAACACCAACAACATGGAAATGGGTTCAAATCAAGAACACTTATGATACCCAGTGAAATCGTGCGTCGACTATGGGATAGGTGGGGAAGTGGGGGGGGGGGAATTATCTTTGTCTCCAATGAATAATGCTTGGAAATAACCAAATAAAATAATGTTTAAAAAAATAAAAAATGAAAATGAAAATTTTGCATTCTCTAGAACATGAAAGCCCTTAGCAACCTAAAGTCCTAGCAGACAGATGTCCATCTGCAGACTCTCTCAGATAAAAGAACTGGGGAGGAGAAAAGAAAGGTAACATTTTTAGGGACAGAAGCAGGCAATGAAAAATGGATATGGAGTCAATAAGAAAAATCAGTGAAATAATGTTTATTTGTTCAATGGTTTTCTGAGAACTCTTAGGAAAGCCATTCAAAATCATTTCATGTTGGAAAATAATATGGTTTTAAAGTTCTGAGGGAAAACAAGATGATGGTGAGAAAGAAAGAAAGAAAGAAAGAAAGAAAGAAAGAAAGAAAGAAAGAAAGAGAAAGAAAGAAAGAAAGAAAGAAAGAAAGAAAGAAAGAAAGAAAGAAAGAAAGAAAGAAAGAAAGAAAGAAAGAAAGAAAGAAAGAAAGAAAGAAAGAAGAAAGAAAGGAAGAAAGGAAGAAAGGAAGAAAGGAAGAAAGGAAGAAAGGAAGAAAGGAAGAAAGGAAGAAAGGAAGAAAGGAAGAAAGGAAGAAAGGAAGAAAGGGAAGAAAGGAAGAAAGGAAGAAAGAAGAAAGGAAAGAAAGAAAGAAAGAAAGAAAGAAAGAAAGAAAGAAAGAAAAGAAAGAAAGAAAGAAAGAAGAAAGAAAGAAAGAAAGAAAGAAAGAAAGAAAGAAAGAAAGAAAGAAAAGAAAGAAAGAAAGAAAGAAAGAAAGAAAGAAAGAAAGAAAGAAAGAAAGAAAGAAAGAAAGAAAGAAAGAAAGAAAGAAGGAAGGAAGGAAGGAAGGAAGGAAGGAAGGAAGGAAGAAAGGAAGGAAGAAGGGAGGGAGGGAGAGAGGGAGAGGGGGAGAGAGAGAGTTGGGGAGGGAAGGTGGGAGAGGGAGAGAGGGATAGATGTGCTGAAGCCTAGTTGAATGGCTAGTCAAGACCCAATAGTTAAATTTTTAGTGTGAGCATTTCCATCTTATAAATCAGCAAATGCTTGAAATCAAGGCTTGATTTATTTGTTTTGTTGACTCTATATATTTAAGAAAATGATGGAGAAAATGTTAATAATGTAAATTTAACTTCAAGTAGTTTGTTTTTTTTTACTGTATATTTCTTTTCAGAGAATCAGATATTAAACACTTAAAACATTCCTAGATAGAGAGACTAGGCAGAGAGATAGATGGATACATCCATAGCAATGTATTATAGTCCAAATTTAGTATTTGTTTAGTACCAAACAGGATATATTGTGAAAAGAAAAGGTTTTATGAAAGGAATTAAGAAGGAAGTCTGGTACAATTAAAAGATTTCATTTGGGGTCAGAAGGTTTCACTTAAAATTGCACTTCTATTATCTATTTGACCTTAGACAAGTCACTTCCTTCTCTTAATCTCAGATCCTTCTCTGTAAAATGAAAAGTTTGAATTAGATGACCTCTAAGGTATCTTCCAACTCTAAATCACTCTATGATCCTTCAACAATCTTTCTGAGTTAATCCAGACAATACCAACATCTACTCACAAATCATTCCAATGAACTTGCATGACTTCTTAGTCAGGAGGCCAACAGAAGGATGCAAGGTGCTGGGATAAAGAGGAGAAATAAAAGCGTTATTTTTCTCAATAATACTCCCTTTAATTTGGATAAACTCTTGACAACTTTCAAAATATTTC